>NW_028135629.1:0-229990 GCF_964662115.1 Mustela nivalis
CCTTCAAAACATACTGTTTGTTAGAGGAATTTCTTTAATAATAAATAAATAGGAATTTATTTAAATTTATAAATATATAAAATAAATAGGAATTTATTTAAATTTATTTAAATATTGCACACTGTTTCTTTGTTCATAAATAAGGTGCCTTGTCCGGGATTCTGTATCACATCACAACATGTCTTCTGTTATTTCCTTCTTGCAAGCTAGTTTTGTTTTCTCGATCTAAAAAAATCAACAATCATTGTGTATTTCAATTCCCATTTTCCTCAAATGCATTGATTCTTCTTATCTATTACTCTTTTCTCATACTCAGTGTCTTTGTCTTTATGGGGTTTGTACTTTGCTTTTCCCCATCCTTTACTGCCATTATATAATCAAATCTAATAACTTCTTAGAGAAAGTTAAAAATTCCTGCATAGCCACACGTGAATACAAAGTCACTGATTTTTAGCAAACCTAGAAGATAGTCAGACATCCATTCAATTTCTTTTTTTAAAGATTTTATTTATTTATTTGACAGAGAGAGATGACAAGCAGGCAGAGAGGTAGGCAGAGAGAGAGGAGGAAGCAGGCTTCCTGCTTAGTAGAGAGCCCGACTTGGGGCTTGGTCCCAGGACCCTGGGATCATGACCTGAGCCAAAGACAGTGGCTTAACCCACTGAGCCACCCAGGTGCTTGCTTTCCAAGCCCCCATACACACAATCCTCACCAGTGTTTGAGTTTACAGTCGCCCAGCCCGTACCTGGGGCTCTGCTCTGGAATCCCTTTCTTGGAGAGACACATGAGTCAGAAAACACGACTCCACCCTTACCAGAAAATGACCCCAAACTCTTGGGAGCTGGGACAAATCCCATGAGAGGGATAGTCGTCCATGGTCCCTGAGGCCACCTTTCCAATCCACGGCTATCCCGGACACAACATCCAGAGACAAAAGCCTGAAGGAACGCCTCCCATTCGCCCTTGTTTCAGAGGCCCAGGAGCTCCCTCTCGGGCTGTACATCCGGCCTGCCATACGCTAGGTGCCACTCATGAGCTGAGTTTGTGTTTTCAGACTTTGGTGCCCACAGCCTGGACCCACAAAACCTCCAGGCTAGGGCCTCTGGAGACACAGCGAAAGATTGTGCCTGCCCTCTCCAAGGAAATTGTGCCCAATCCATTGACCACAACCCTACAGGTTAGGGAAAAGCTCCAAGGCCCCTGAGGCCATCAATAGTGTACGCCACCCTGGACTAAGAAGGGCTCTCTGACACCAGCGGAGCATCTATCTCCACTTAGACTCTCAAACAGTGTCCCCAGAGACAGAAGGTTGAAATGGACAGGCCCCCAGGCCTAATCTGAACTTTAGCTTTGGTTTCCATGTGTCCGTCCTCAGAGGACTGTTTTCGTAGACCAGCACAGGGAGCTTTTCTGAGGCACCAAACCAAACCTCTCTCGTCTTCTCATGGGAAGCTTACTTACTAGGGATGTATCAAACCCTTCAGGTAGGAGAGTTCCGCAGGGCCACAGAACAACCAGCACATTCCAAGGTCTCCATGGACTCAAACGCACATTATGACGCATCCTCAGGAGAGGCCATTTCAACTCAGCCCCCTGGGTAGCGTGCCCCAGAGGCAGCAGATCAAACATATCTTGTGGCTAATGGCCAATGGGAATGCGAGGCATGCTGTACAGGGATCCATCCTTCGAACCCTGCTCTACAGTCCTTCCGTATCCTATGTCCTGGAGCCATGCAACAGGACTCGAATGTCCCGCGGAAGGAAACCTTGTGGTTGGGGTAACCTCCAAACTCAGCGTGGGAAAACTTTCTTTGCCTCATGAGGCCCCCGCTTCATGAAGGTGCCATCATCGCCAAAAACTCCAGCCTCAGCCAACGTCTGATCCTCAGCCTGACTTCAGATGCAGGAGATTTTGATTCAGCCTCTGCCTAGTGGGCCTGCTCTGCCCTTGGCTCCATTCCTCACCCTAGCTTGTGTTTTCAGACTTCTGTCCTCACATTCTGGGCCCACAAACCCACCCTCCTGGAAATTCTGGGGCCACAATGAAGCACTCTGCCTGCCTTCCAGGAGAAAAACATTGTCTATGGTGCTGCCCAGAACCCCAAATGAGGACCAAACAGCTTGGCCATCGGCAACACCCCAATTGCATAGGCTACCTTAAACACTGATGCTCTGTCGCAAATTGCCTGAGCCCAGACCTTCCAACAGACACCAACACAGCTGGCTGCACACCCAGCACATTGGACCAGCCACTGCCTTAGGCCATCATCCATTCCCAACCTGGGTTTTCAGTCATCGGAACCTGGACCTTATCTCCAATTCCTGCACACGGGGGAACCTGATGCACAAGTCAGAACCCCTCCTTCCCCATGGCAAGAAACCTTGCTGCTGGCAGTGAGTCAAACATTCCGTGTAGGAGAAAACGGCATGACCCATGAGGCCACGCCCATGCGTGAGGGCCGCCTTGGGCACAAACACACATGGTGACCCTCAGCATGAGTACCTTATTCAAGTAACGCCTCTCAGTGACTGGACCAAGAGCCCGCATATGTGGCTTGCCATGCCATAGGCACCCAGGACTAACTAGATGGTGTGTATTCCAGTTGAGGGAAGCCACTGCTGTGCTCTAGAGTCCCTCTCCTGGGGGGTCCCCTGAGGCAGAATACAGTACTCTTTCCTTCCCACAGAATGAACCAAAACACTTGGGAGCTTGGACAATCCCCCGAGAGGAAGGCTCTTCCTCGGCCCCTGAAGCAACCCCTACCCTGAACGGCCACTGTGAACGCAACACCCAGAGACAAATCCTGAGCGACTGCATCCCACTTGCCCTCCTTTGATATCCAGAGGATCTCCCCTCACGGACTGGAGATCAGGCCTGCCATTACCTTGGCCCCTAGCTGAGCCAAGTTTGCTTTTTCAGACATCTGTCCCCACAGCACTGGCAAACACAGCCTCTAGGCTGGGTCCTCTGGAGCCATACCATATGACCGTGCCTGCTCTCTCCTGGAAAACTGTGTCCATTCCTTTGGCCACACAACTCCAGAATATGAGAAACCTCAAGGACATCCCACTACTGGGAGCCTCCCTGGACACACAGGGGCATTCGGACACAAGCTGAGCAGCTACCTCCACGAAGGCATGCACACAGATGTCAACAGAGATAGAAGGTTGAGCCGGCCAGGCCCTTAGGCCCTAATCTCAACTCTTGCTTTGGTTTCCAGGTGTCACTCCTCAGAGGCTTTGGTTCGAAGAACAGGATATGGGGCTTTCCTGAGGCACTGAACAGAACTCCTCTTGACTCCACATGGGAAGCTTCCTTGTTGGAGCCGTGTCAAACACCTCAGGTTGGAGAATCCTGCAGAGTCCCTGAGCCACCTCCACATTCCAAGGTCTCCCAGGCCGCCAAGCCACAGTAGGACTCATCTTCAGGAGAGTCCATTTCAACTCTCCCCTCTGGGTAGCTCACCCAGGAGGCCACAGATTGAGCCGGCCTTGTCCTGACTAAAGAGTGGGAATATGAGGTGGCGTTCCCAGGCATCCATGCTTAGACACCTGCTCTCGAGTCTTTCCATATGGGGCCTCCTGGAACCATCCAATAGGACTCGACAGTCGTGCAGAAGGAAACCTTGAGGTTTGGAGTAGTTCACAAATCCCATCGTAGGCAAACCTCCCTGGCCTCATGACGCCCCCACACCCTTCAGGAAGAGGCCATGCTGGATAAAAACTCTAGCCTTAGGCTCGTCTCATAGTTGACATGACCTCAGAGCAGGAGATCTCGATTCAGCCTCTGCAGAGTGGGTCTGCCATGCCTTCGATCCCAAACCTCACGCTAGCTTGTTTTTTCAGACTTTCTTCCTCACACTCCTGGCAAACAAGCCCTCCGGACTAGGAACTCCAGAACCACAACCAGGCCCAGTGTCTACCCAACGGAAGAAAAACGTTTCCTTGTGGGGCTATCCAGAAAACCCAGATGAGGATCAACCTGCTCGGGCCTCAACGGTACCCGAACTGGATAGGCTGCACTGGGCACTCATGCTCTGTCTGACACAGCCTGAAGCCAGACGTCCAGACAGACAAGGAGACAGCTGGCCGCACACCCCGCACTCGGACACGCCATGGTCATATGCCGTCAACTCTTCCTAACCTTGGTTTTCAGATATCTGAACCTAGATATTATATCAATTCTCCATACAGCTGGGTATCGCATGCGAAAAACAGAACTCTTCCTTCCCCATGGCTATAAAGCTTGCTCTTGGCATGGAGTCACACCTTAAGGGTGGGAGAAACCTTCATGGCCCCTGATGCCACGCCCAAACGTGAGTGCTGCTTGGGCACAAATTCAAACAGTGACCCTCAGCATGAGCCCCATGTCAAAGAAAGGCCTGTCAGGGCCTGGACCAAGAGCCCGCATATTGACTTGCCAAGCACCTATGCACCCAATCCTCACCAGTGATTGATTTTACCAGTGGCCCAGCCCATACCTGGGTCTCTGGTCTGGAATCCCTTTCCTGGAGAGACACATGAGCCAGAAAACACGACTCAACCCTTTCAACAAAATGACCCCAAACTCTTGGGACCTGGGACAAATCCCCAGAGAGAGATACTCATCCACAGTCCCTGAGGCCACCCCTCCTATCCACGGCTATCCCGGACACAACATCCAGAGACAAAAGCCTGAAGGAACGCCTCCCACTCGCCCTTGTTTCAGAGGCCCAGGAGCTCCCTCTCGGGCTGTACATCCGGCCTGCCATACCCTAGGCGCCACTCATGAGCTGAGTTTGTATTTTCAGACTTCTGTGTCCACAGCCTGGACCCACACAACCTACAGGCTAGGACTTCTGGTGCCACAGCGAAAGATTGTGCCTGCCCTCTCCAAGGAAAGTGTGCCCAATCCATTGACCACAACCCCACAGGTTAGGGAAAAGCCCCAAGGCCCCTGAGGCCATCAATAGTGTAGGCCACCCTGGACTAAGAGGGGCTCTCTGACACGAGCGGTGCAACTATCTCCACTTAGACTCTCAGATATTGTCCCCAGAGACAGAAGTTTGAAATGGACAGGCCCCCATGCCCTAATATAAACCTTAGCTTTGGTTTCCATGTGTCCATCCTCAGAGGACTGTTTTCGTAGACCAGCACTAGGGGCTTTTCTGAGGCACCAAACAAAACCTCTCTTGTCTCCACATGGGGAGCTTTCTTACTGGGGATGTATCAAACCCTTCAGGTAGGAGAGTTCCGCAGGGCCACTGAACAACCAGCACATTACAAGGTCTTCATGGACCCAAACGCACATTATGACCCATCCTCGGGAGAGGCCATTTCAACTCAGCCCACTGGGTAGCGTGCCCCAGAGGCAGGAGATCAAACATATCTTGTCGCTCATGGTCAATGGGAAACCGAGGCATGCTGTACAGGGATCCATCCTTCGAACCCTGCTCTACAGTCCTTCCGTAGGGTATGTCCTGGAGCCATGCAACAGGACACGAATATCCCGCAGAAGAAACCTTGTGGTTTGGGGCAACCTCCAAACTCAGCGTGGGAAAACTTCCTTGACCTCATGAGGCCCCCGCTTCATGAAGGTGCCATCATGGACACATACTGCAGCCTCAGCCAACGTCTGATCCTCAGCCTGACTTCAGATGCATGAGATATTGGTTCAGATCTGCAGGGGGTACCTGCCGTGCCCTCACCCTGAATCCGAAGTCTAGCTTTTGTTCTCAGACTTCCGTCCTCACTCTCCTGGACCCCAAGCCTTCAAGTTTGGCAATTCCGGACCAACAATGAAGCACTCTGCCTGCCCGCTAGAACAAATATATTGCCTAATGAGCTGCCCAGGCAGCTTAAATGAGGATCAACATACACGGCACTCGAATGTACCCAAATTATATAGTCTAACCTGGGCACGAATGCACTGTCTGACACAACCTGAGCCCGGACATCCTGACCAACACCCAGACAGCTGACCGCACACTGAGCACATCAGTCCGGCCATGGCCTTAGGTCATCATCTCTTCCCTACCTCAGTTTTCAGGCTTCGGGGCCGAGTCCTTATCTCCAATCCATGTTAAGGGGTGAGTGTGATGCAGAAATCAGAACTCCTCCTTACCCATGGCAAGAAACCTTGCGGTTGGCATGTTGTCCAACGTTCAGTGTAGGAGAAAACAGCATTCACCCTGAGGCCCCGCCCATTCTTGAGTGCGACGAGAGCATAAACACGCATTGTGACCTCAGCTGAGTCCTGTCCTCTAGTAAGTACTCTCAGTGGCTGGATCATTAGATATCATAATGGGCTTGACATTTCCCTAGGCCCCAATTTTTAACCAGATTTCTGGTTGTCCAGTCGCCACTCCCCAGGGCTCTACTCTGGAATCCCTCATTTGGTGGGACATCTGAGGTTGATAAACAAAACAAAACAAAACAACAACAACAACAAAACGGACTTCTTTCATCCCCAGAATGACCCCAAACTCTTTCGACGGGGCCGAAATACCAGAGAGTAAGACTCGTCCCTTTCCCATTGAGTCACCCGGAAATTTCACGACAAAGAGGGACACGATATCCAGAGACAAAAACTTGAGCAAGATCCTCACACTCGCCCTCTTTTCATATCGCGAAGGCTTCTCCTCATGGTCTGTAGATCAGTCCTGCCATACCTATGACCCGAAACATAAGCCGAGTTTGTGTTTTCAGACAACTGACCAAACAGCTCTGGCCTACACACCCTACAGGCTCAGGCCCCTGGAGCCAAACCTGAGGACTGTACTTGCCCTCTACAAGAGAATTGTATGTGCCCATTCCAATGGCCAAAGCCCTACTAAAAGTATAAACCTCCAAAGTCCCTGAGGCCATCTCAATAGTTGTGGCTTCCCAGAACAAACAGGGGTAATCTGAGCCCATCTGAGCACCTACCTGCACTCAGACCCGTAGACTGATGTCCCCAGAGGTAAAAAGGAACGAACAGGCCCCTAGGCACTAATCGGATCCATTGCTTTGGTTTCCAGGCATCTCTCCTCAGAGGCCTGGATTTCAATACCAGCATATGGCTGTTTATTGACTCACCCATCAGAACAAATCTCATCTACACATGGGAAACATGCACGTTGGAGCTGTGTCAAAGCCTCTGTTTAGGAGAACCTTTCAGGGCGGCAGGGCCACCGCTTCATTACAAGGTCTCCATAGACACAAAAACATATTAGGACACATCCACAGGAGAGTCCATTTCAACTCAGCCTCCTCGGTTGCTCCCCCACATCCAGCAGATCTAACCTGTCTTGTTGCTTGGAGACCATTGGAATGCGAGGTGGGCTACCCAGCCATCCATCCTTAGAACCCTGCTCGGAATCGTTGGCCTGGATCCAACCAACAGGTCTCAATTGTCCTGCAGAAGAATCTTTGCAGTTGGGAGCTTCTCAGAACTCCCATCATGGGAAAACACCCATGGCCTCGTGATCCAACCCCCCCTTCAAGAAGGGGCCATCAGGGACAGAAAGTCCAACAGGAGCGATCATCTGACCTTTGCCCTGACTTCAGCTGCACGAGGTCTCGATTGAGGTCTGTAGATTGTGCCTGCCATATCCTCATCCAGAAACCTAGGCCTAGCTTGGGTTCTCAGACTTCCGTCCTCAGACTACTGGCCCACAAGCCCTCCAGTTTGGCAAACCAGAACTACAATGCTGCACTCTGCCTGCCCCCCAGAAGAAAAACCTTGCCCTCTGGGGCAACCCAGAATCCCCAAATGAGGATCAACTTGCATGCCATTCGGCTGTACCCCAAATTTGTAGGCTGACCTGGGCACTATTGCCCTTTCTGACCCAGCCTGAGCCTGGACCTCCTGGCCCCACCCAGACAGCTGGCAGCACACTGAGCACATTAAAACCGCCATGGCCTTAGGTCGTCATCTCATCTCAACCTTGGTTTCCAGGCTTCAGAACCTAGACCTGATCTCCAATCACTGCCCTGGTTTGAAAATGATGCATAAATTAGAACTCTTTTCCCATGGCAAGAAACCTTGTGGTTGGCATGTTGTCCAACGTTCAGTGTAGTTGAAACCAGTGTGGCCCTTGAGGCCCCGCCCATGCTTGCAGGCCACATTGGTCACAAACACACATCGTGACCCTCAGCCTGAGCCCAGTCCTCAGGTAAGGCCTCTCAGTGGCTGGATGCAGAGACAGCATATTGGGCTTGCCATGCCCCTAGGCCCCAATTTTTATCCATATTTCGGGTTGTCCCTTCACTCTGCCCCAGAGCTCTGCTTTGGAATTCCTCTTATGGTGGGACACCTGAGGTAACAAAACTGAAAGGAGTCATGTCATCCCATCCCACAGATTGCCGAAAAGCAATTGGGATCACGCCAAATCCACAAAGAGGAAGATTCGTCCACGGCCCATGAGGACTCCCCAACATTCCACGGCCATCGTTGTTACAAAATCCAGAGACAGAGGGGAGGAGTCAAGATGGCGGAGAAGTAGCAAGCTGAGACTGCTTCAGCTAGCCGGAGATCAGCTAGATAGCTTATCTAAAGATTGCAAACACCTGAAAATCCATCGGCAGACCGAAGAGAAGAAGAACAGCAATTCTGGAAACAGAAAAACAACCACTTTCTGAAAGGTAGGACCGGCGGAGAAGTGAATCCAAAGCGACGGGAAGATAGACCCCGGGGGGAGGGGCCGGCTCCCGGCAAGCGGCGGAGCAACCACGCACAAAATCAGGACTTTTAAAAGTCTGTTCCGCTGAGGGACATCAGTCCAGAGGCTAAACCGGGGCGAAGCCCACGCGGGGTCAGCGTGGCCTCAGGTCCCGCAGGGTCACAGAAGGATCGGGGGTGTCTGAGTGTCGCAGAGCTTGCGGGTATTGGAACGGGAAAGCCGGCTACAGAGACAGAGCCGACAGTAAGCTCACAGCTCGGTGTTACCTTGAACCGGTCGCAGGCTCGGTGAGCTCGGAGCGCGGCCGGAGGTCAGGCAGACGGGAATAACTGGGCGCTGTTCTCTGAGGGCGCACTGAGGAGTGGGGCCCTGGGCTCTCGGCTCCTCCGGGCCGGAGACCAGGAGGCCGCCATTTGTGTTCCCGTCCTCCGGAACTCTACGGAAAGCGCTCAGGGAACAAAAGCTCCTGAAAGCAAACCCGAGCGGATTACTCACCCCGGCCCCGGGTAAGGGCGGTGTAATTCCACCTGGGGCAAAGACACTTGAGAATCACTACAACAGGCCCCTCCCCCAGAAGATCAACAAGAAATCCAGCCGAGACCAAGTTCACCTACCAAGGAGTGCGGTTTCAATACCAAGGAGAGCAGCAGAATTCCAGAGGAGGAGAAAGCAAAGCACGGAACTCATGGCTTTTTTCCTGTGATTTTTTTTTAGTCTTGCAGTTAATTTAATTTTTTCTTTTTCATTTTTTTTTCTTTTTTTCTTTTTCTTCTCGCCTTCGGGTAAAATTTTTTTTTTTTTTAACTGTTACCTTTTTCTTTTTTAACGATTTTTTACTAGTTTATCTAATATATATATTTTTTCTTTTTTACATTTTTCTCAGGTGTTTTCTTTTTTTAAAAAAATTTTTTTTCTTTTCTTTTTTTTTCTTTCTTCCTTTTTGAACCTCTTTTTATCCCCTTTCTCCCCACTCACGATTTTTGGATCTCTTCTAATTTAGTTAAAGCATATTTTCCTGGGGTTGTTGCCACCCTTTTAGTATTTTACTTGCCCCTTCATTTACTCTTATCTGGCCAAAATGACAAGACGTAAAAATTCAACGCAAAAAAAAGAACAAGAGGCAGTACCAAAGGCTAGGGACCTAATCAATACAGACATCGGTAATATGTCAGATCTAGAGTTCAGAATGACAATTCTCAAGGTTCTAGCCGGGCTCGAAAAAGGCATGGAAGATATTAGAGAAACCCTCTCAAGAGATATAAAAGCCCTTTCTGGAGAAATAAAAGAACTAAAATCTAACCAAGTTGAAATCAAAAAAGCTATTAATGAGGTGCAATCAAAAATGGAGGCTCTAACTGCTAGGATAAATGAGGCAGAAGAAAGAATTAGTGATATAGAAGACCAAATGACAGAGAATAAAGAAGCTGAGCAAAAGAGGGACAAACAGCTACTGGACCACGAGGGGAGAATTCGAGAATTAAGTGACACCATAAGACGAAACAACATTAGAATAATTGGGATTCCAGAAGAAGAAGAGAGAGGGGAGCAGAAGGTATACTGGAGAGAATTATTGGGGAGAATTTCCCCAATATGGCAAAGGGAACGAGCATCAAAATTCAGGAGGTTCAGAGAACGCCCCTCAAAATCAATAAGAATAGGCCCACACCCCGTCACCTAATAGTAAAATTTACAAGTCTCAGTGACAAAGAGAAAATCCTGAAAGCAGCCCGGGAAAAGAAGTCTGTAACATACAATGGTAAAAATATTAGATTGGCAGCTGACTTATCCACAGAGACCTGGCAGGCCAGAAAGAGCTGGCATGATATTTTTAGAGCACTAAACGAGAAAAACATGCAGCCCAGAATACTATATCCAGCTAGGCTATCATTGAAAATAGAAGGAGAGATTAAAAGCTTCCAGGACAAACAACAACTGAAAGAATTTGCAAATACCAAACCAGCTCTACAGGAAATATTGAAAGGGGTCCTCTAAGCAAAGAGAGAGCCTACAAGTGGTAGATCAGAAAGGAACAGAGACCATATACAATAACAGTCACCTTACAGGCAATACAATGGCACTAAATTCATATCTCTCAATAGTTACCCTAAATGTGAATGGGCTAAATGCCCCTGTCAAAAGACACAGGGTATCAGAATGGATAAAAAAACAAAACCCATCTATATGTTGCCTCCAAGAAACTCATTTTAAGCCCGAAGACACCTCCAGATTTAAAGTGAGGGGGTGGAAAAGAATTTACCATGCTAATGGACATCAGAAGAAAGCAGGAGTGGCAATCCTTATATCAGATCAATTAGATTTTAAGCCAAAGACTATAATAAGAGATGAGGAAGGACACTATATCATACTCAAAGGGTCTGTCCAACAAGAAGATTTAACAATTTTAAATATCTATGCCCCCAACGTGGGAGCAGCCAACTATATAAACCAATTAATAACAAAATCAAAGAAACACATCAACAACAATACAATAATAGTAGGGGACTTTAACACTCCCCTCACTGAAATGGACAGGTCATCCAAGCAAAAGATCAGCAAGGAAATAAAGGCCTTAAACGACACACTGGACCAGATGGACATCACAGATATATTCAGAACATTTCATCCCAAAGCAACAGAATACACATTCTTCTCTAGTGCACATGGAACATTCTCTAGAATAGATCACATCCTCGGTCCTAAATCAGGACTCAACCGGTATCAAAAGATTGGGATCATTCCCTGCATATTTTCAGACCACAATGCTCTAAAGCTAGAACTCAACCACAAAAGGAAGTTTGGAAAGAACCCAAATACATGGAGACTAAACAGTATCCTTCTAAAGAATGAATGGGTCAACCGGGAAATTAAAGAAGAATTGAAAAAAATCATGGAAACAAATGATAATGAAAATACAACGGTTCAAAATCTGTGGGACACAATAAAGGCAGTCCTGAGAGGAAAATATATAGCGGTACAAGCCTTTCTCAAGAAACAAGAAAGGTCTCAGGTACACAACCTAACCCTACACCTAAAGGAGCTGGAGAAAGAACAAGAAAGAAACCCTAAGCCCAGCAGGAGAAGAGAAATCATAAAGATCAGAGCAGAAATCAATGAAATAGAAACCAAAAAAACAATAGAACAAATCAACGAAAGTAGGAGCTGGTTCTTTGAAAGAATTAATAAAATTGATAAACCCCTGGCCCGACTTATCAAAAAGAAAAGAGAAAGGACCCAAATAAATAAAATCATGAATGAAAGAGGAGAGATCACAACTAACACCAAAGAAATACAAACTATTATAAGAACATACTATGAGCAACTCTACGCCAATAAATTTGACAATCTGGAAGAAATGGATGCATTCCTAGAAACATATAAACTACCACAACTGAACCAGGAAGAAATAGAAAGCCTGAACAGACCCATAACCAGTAAGGAGATTGAAACAGTCATTAAAAATCTCCAAACAAACAAAAGCCCAGGGCCAGATGGCTTCCCGGGGGAATTCTACCAAACATTTAAAGAAGAACTAATTCCTATTCTCCTGAAACTGTTCCAAAAAATAGAAATGGAAGGAAAACTACCAAACTCATTTTATGAGGCCAGCATCACCTTGATCCCAAAACCAGACAAGGATCCCACCAAAAAAGAGAGCTATAGACCGATATCCTTGATGAACACAGATGCGAAAATACTCAACAAAATACTAGCCAATAGGATTCAACAGTACATTAAAAAGATTATTCACCACGACCAAGTGGGATTTATTCCAGGGCTGCAAGGTTGGTTCAACATCCGCAAATCAGTCAATGTGATACAACACATCAATAAAAGAAAGAACAAGAACCATATGATACTTTCAATAGATGCTGAAAAAGCATTTGACAAAGTACAGCATCCCTTCCTGATCAAAACTCTTCAAAGTGTAGGGATAGAGGGCACATACCTCAATATCATCAAAGCCATCTATGAAAAACTCACCGCAAATATCATTCTCAATGGAGAAAAACTGAAAGCTTTTCCACTAAGGTCAGGAACACGGCAGGGATGTCCATTATCACCACTGCTATTCAACATAGTACTAGAGGTCCTAGCCTCAGCAATCAGACAACAAAAGGAAATTAAAGGCATCCAAATTGGCAAAGAAGAAGTCAAATTATCACTCTTCGCAGATGATATGATACTATATGTGGAAAACCCAAAAGACTCCACTCCAAAACTGCTAGAACTTATACAGGAATTCAGTAAAGTGTCAGGATATAAAATCAATGCACAGAAATCAGTTGCATTTCTCTACACCAACAGCAAGACAGAAGAAAGAGATATTAAGGAGTCAATCCCATTTACAATTGCATCCAAAACCATAAGATACCTAGGAATAAACCTAACCAAAGAGACACAGAATCTATACTCAGAAAACTATAAAGTACTCATGAAAGAAATTGAGGAAGACACAAAGAAATGGAAAAATGTTCCATGCTCCTGGATTGGAAGAATAAATATTGTGAAAATGTCTATGCTACCCAAAGCAATCTACACATTTAATGCAATTCCTATCAAAGTACCATCCATCTTTTTCAAAGAAATGGAACAAATAATGCTAAAATTTATATGGAACCAGAAAAGACCTCGAATAGCCAAAGGGATATTGAAAAAGAAAGCCAACGTTGGTGGCATCACAATTCCGGACTTCAAGCTCTATTACAAAGCTGTCATCATCAAGACAGCATGGTACTGGCACAAAAACAGACACATAGATCAATGGAATAGAATAGAGAGCCCAGAAATAGACCCTCAAATCTATGGTCAACTCATCTTCGACAAAGCAGGAAAGAATGTCCAATGGAAAAAAGACAGCCTCTTCAATAAATGGTGATGGGAAAATTGGACAGCCACATGCAGAAAAATGAAATTGGACCATTTCCTTACACCACACACAAAAATAGACTCAAAATGGATGAAGGACCTCAATGTGCGAAAGGAATCCATCAAAATCCTTGAGGAGAACACAGGCAGCAACCTCTTCGACCTCTGCCGCAGCAACATCTTCCTAGGAACAACGCAAAAGGCAAGGGAAGCAAGGGCAAAAATGAACTATTGGGATTTCATCAAGATCAAAAGCTTTTGCACAGCAAAGGAAACAGTTAACAAAATCAAAAGACAACTGACAGAATGGGAGAAGATATTTGCAAACGACATATCAGATAAAGGACTAGTGTCCAGAATCTATAAAGAACTTAGCAAACTCAACACCCAAAGAACAAATAATCCAATCAAGAAATGGGCAGAGGACATGAACAGACATTTCTGCAAAGAAGACATCCAGATGGCCAACAGACACATGAAAAAGTGCTCCATATCACTCGGCATCAGGGAAATACAAATCAAAACCACAATGAGATATCACCTCACACCAGTCAGAATGGCTAAAATCAACAAGTCAGGAAATGACAGATGCTGGCGAGGATGTGGAGAAAGGGGAACCCTCCTACACTGTTGGTGGGAATGCAAGCTGGTGCAGCCACTCTGGAAAACAGCATGGAGGTTCCTCAGAATGTTGAAAATAGAACTGCCCTATGACCCAGCAATTGCACTATTGGGTATTTACCCTAAAGATACAAATGTAGTGATCCAAAGGGGCACATGCACCCGAATGTTTATAGCAGCAATGTCCACAATAGCCAAACTATGGAAAGAAC
This sequence comes from Mustela nivalis, assembly GCF_964662115.1. Lineage (NCBI taxonomy): Eukaryota > Metazoa > Chordata > Mammalia > Carnivora > Mustelidae > Mustela > Mustela nivalis. The sequence continues at coordinate 14,341 of NW_028135629.1, forward strand.
CTAGATGTCCATCCACAGATGAATGGATCAAGAAGATGTGGTATATATACACAATGGAATACTATGCAGCCATCAAAAGAAATGAAATCTTGCCATTTGCGACAACATGGATGGAACTAGAGCGTATCATGCTTAGCGAAATAAGTCAAGCAGAGAAAGACAACTATCATATGATCTCCCTGATATGAGGAAGTGGTGATGCAACATGGAGGCTTAAGTGGGTAGGAGAAGAATCAATGAAACAAGATGGGATTGGGAGGGAGACAAACCATAAGTGACTCTTAATCTCACAAAACAAACTGAGGGCTGCTGGGGGGAGGGGGTTTGGGAGAAGGGGGTGGGATTATGGACATTGGGGAGGGTATGTGCTTTGGTGAGTGCTGTGAAGTGTGTAAACCTGGTGATTCACAGACCTGTACACCTGGGGATAAAAATATATGTTTATAAAAAAAAAAAAAAAAAGAAAGGACAAATAACCAACTTTTGTAGCAGCATGGACGGGACTGGAAGAGATTATTATGCTGAGTGAAATAAGTCAAGCCGAGAGAGTCAATTATCATATGGTTTCACTTATTTGTGGAGCATAACAAATAGCATGGAGGACATGGGGAGTTAGAGAGGAGAAGGGAGTTGGGGGAAATTGGAAGGGGAGGTGAACCATGAGAGACTATGGACTCTGAAAAACAATCTGAGGATTTTGAAGGGGTGGGGGGTGGGAGTTTGGGGTACTAGGTGGTGGGTATTATAAAGGGCACGAATTGCATGGAGCACTGGGTGTGGTGAAAAATAATGAATACTGTTATGATGAAAATAAAAAATAAATTAAAAAAAAATAAAAATAAACTGAAGGACACAAAAAAAAAAAAAAATCCAAGACAATAGCCTGAGCAAGGGCCTCAGACTCGCTCATTCTTCATATCCTGAAGAGTTCTTCTCATGGTTTGTAGTTCAGGCGTGCCATACCTACGTCCCCAAACTTAAGCTGAGTTTGTGTTTTCAGTCTTCTGTCCTCAAAGTCCTGGGCCACACTCCCTCCAGGCTGGGGCCCCTGGAGCCACACATTAGGACTGCCCCCACCCAATCCATGGGAATTCTGCCCATTCCATTTTCAAAAATCGTACAAATTAGGAGAACCCTCCAAAGTCCCTGAGGCCATCCCAATAGTGTAGGTCGCCCGGGACAAAAAAGGGCGGTTGATACCAGCTGAGCATCTTCCTCCACTCATCTACCTCCACTCATACCAAGAAGATTGAACCAGACAGGACCCGAGGCCATTATCGGATCCATTGCTTTGGTTTACAGGCATGTCTCCTCATAACCCTGGATTCCAATACCAGCAGAGGGGATTTCCTGAGGCACCCATCAGAACAAATCTCGTCTCCACAAGGAAACTTGTGCTTTGGAGCTATGCCAAAGCTTAGGAGAATACTTCAGGGTCCCGGTGCCACCTCCCCATTCCAAGGCCCTCATGGACACAAACACAGGTTAGGACCCATCCTCTGGAAAGTGCATTTCAACTCAGCCACCCCGGTTGCTCCCGCAGATCCATTAGATCTAAACTGTCTTGTTGCTAGGAGACAATTGGAAGGCGAGGCGGACTTCCCAGGCATCCATCCTCGAACGGTGCTCTGGAGTCATTCCATAAGTGATGTCCTGGAGCTGTCCAACAGGTCTCAATTGTCCCGCAGAACTAATCCTTGAAGGGGGCATCCCACATCTCCCAACGTGGAAAACCTCCATGGCCTCGAGATTCCGCTCACTTCATGAAGTGGCCGTCATGCACAGAAACTCCAACCTGAGCCAACGTCGGATCCTCGCCCTGACTTCAGATGCATGAGATATTGGTTCAGATCTGCAGGGGGTACCTGCAGTGCCCTCACCCTGAATCCAAAATCTAGCTTGTGTTCTCAGACTTCCGTCCTCACTCTCCTGGCCCCGAAGCCCTCAAGTTTGGCAATTCCGGACCGACAATGAAGCACTCTGCCTGCCCTCTAGAAAAAATATATTACCTAATGAGCAGCCCAGGCATCTTAAATGAGGATAAACCTACACGGCACTCGAATGTACCCAAATTATATAGTCTAACCTGGGCACTAATGCACTGTCTGACACAACCTGAGCCCGGACCTGCTGACCAACACACAGACAGCTGACCGCACGCTGAGCACATCAGACCCCCCATGGCCTTAGGTCATCATCTCTTCCCTACCTCAGTTTTCAGGCTTCAGAACCTAGACCTTATCTACAATCACTGCCCACAGGTGACTGTGATGCAGAAATCAGAACTCTTCCTGACCCATGGCAAGAAACCTTGTGGTTGGCATGTTGTCCAACGTTCAGTGTAGGAGAAACCAGCATTCACCCTGAGGCCCCGCCCATTCTTGCGTGAGACGAGAGCATAAACACGCATTGTGACCTCAGCGTGAGTCCTGTCCTCTAGTAAGTCCTCTCAGTGGCTGGACCATTAGATGTCATAATGGGCTTGACATGTCCCTAGTCCCCAATTTTTAACCAGATTTCTGGTTGTCCAGTCGCCCCATCCCAGGGCTCTACTCTGGAATCCCTCATTTGGTGGGACATCCCAGGTAAATACAAAATGAAACAAATCGACAACAACAACAAAACAACGGACTTCTTCCATCCCCAGAATGACCCCAAACTCTTTGGACGGGACCGAACCCCCAGAGAGTAAGACTCGTCCATTTCCCATGAAGTCACCCGGCAATTTCACGACCAAGAGTGACACGATATCCAGAGACAAAAACTTGAGCAAGAGCCTCACACTCGCCCTTTTTTCATATCCCGAAGTGTTCTCCTCATGGTCTGTAGATCAGTCGTGCCATACCTATGACCCAAAACATAAGCCGAGTTTGTGTTTTCAGACAACTGTCCAAACAGCTCTGGCCTACACACCCTACAGGCTCAGGACCCTGGAGCCAAACCTGAGGACTGTACTTGCCCTCTCCTAGGGAATTGTATGTGCCCATTCCAATGGCCAATACCCTAATAGTACGATAACCTCCAAAGTCCCTGAGGCCATCCCAATAGTTGTGGCTTCCCAGGACAAACAGGGGCAATCTGAGCCCATCTGAGCACCTACCTGTACTCAGACCCGTAGACTGATGTCCCCAGAGGTAAAAAGGAACGAACAGGCCCCTAGGCACTAATCGGATCCATTGCTTTGGTTTCCAGGCATCTCTCCTCAGAGGCCTGGATTTCAATACCAGCATATGGCTGTTTCTTGACTCACCCATCGGAACAAATCTCATCTACACATGGGAAACATGCACGTTGGAGCTGTGTCAAAGCCTCTGTTTAGGAGAACCTTTCAGGGCGGCAGGGCCACCGCTTCATTCCAAGGTCTCCATAGACACAAAAACATATTAGGACACATCCACAGGAGAGTCCATTTCAAGTCAGCCTCCTTGGTTGCCCCCCACATCCAGCAGATCTAACCTGTCTTGTTGCTTGGAGACAATTGGAATGCGAGGTGGGCTACCCAGCCATCCATCCTTAGAACCCAGCTCGGAATCGTTGGCCTGGAGCCAACCAACAGGTCTCAATTGTCCTGCAGAAGAATCTTTGCAGTTTGGAGCTTCTCACAACTCCCATCGTGGGAAAACCCCCATGTCCTCGTGATACAACCCCCTTCAAGAAAGGGCCATCAGGGCAGAAAGTCCAACCTGAGCGATCGTCTGATCCTTGCCCTGACTTCAGATGCACGAGATCTCGATTGAGGTCTGTTGACTGTGCCTGCCATATCCTCACCCAGAATCCTAGGCCTAGCTTGGGTTCTCAGACTCCGTCCTCAGACTACTGGCCCACAAGCCCTCCAGTTGGGCAATCCAGAACAATAATGCCGCACTCTGCCTGCCCTACAGAAGTAAAACATTGCCCTCATGGCTACCCCGAAACCCCAAATGAGGATCAACCTGCACGCCATTCGGCTGTACCCCAAACATATAGGCTGACCTGGGCACTATTTCCCCTTCTGAACCAGCGTGAGCCTGGACCTCCTGGTCCCACCCAGACAGCTGGCCGCACACTGAGCACATCGGACCCGCCATGGCCTTAGGTCGTCATCTCTTCCCAACTGCGATTTTCAGGCTCCAGAACCTAGACCTTATCTCCAACCACTGCCCAGGGTTGAAAATGATGCAGAAATCAGAACTCTTTCCCCATGGCAAGAAACCTTGTGGTTGGCATGTTGTCCAACGTTCAGTGTAGTTGAAACAAGCGTGGCCCATGAGGCCCAGCCCATGCTTGCGGGCCACATTGGTCACAAACACACATTGTGACCCTCAGCCTGAGCCCAGTCCTCAGGTAAGGCCTCTCAGGGCTTATATGAAGAGACAGCATATCGGCTTGCTATGACCCTAGGACCCAATTTTTAACCATAGTTCGGGGTGTCTCTTCACTCTTCCCCAGGGCTCTGCTTTGGAATTCCTCTTTTGGTGGGACACCTGAGGTAACAAACCTGAAAGAAGTCCTCCCATCCCACAGATTGACGAAAAACAATTGGGATCGGGCCAAATCCACAGAGAGGAAGATTCGTCCATGGCCCATGAGACCTCCCCAACATTCCACGGCAATCGCTGAAACAAAATCCAGAGACAAAAGCCTGAGCAAGCGCCTCAGACTCGCTCATTCTTCATATCCTGAAGAGTTCTTCTCAGGGTTTGTAGATCGGGCGTGCCGTACCTAAGTCCCCAAACTTAAGCTGAGTTTGTGTTTTCAGTCTACTGTCCTCAAAGTCCTGGGCCACACTCCCTCCAGGCTGGGGCCCCTGGAGCCACACATTAGGACTGCCCCCACCCAATCCATGGGAATTCTGCCCATTCCATTGTCAAAAATCGTACAAATTAGGAGAACCCTCCAAAGTCCCTGAGGCCATCCCAATAGTGTACGTCGCCCGGGACAAAAAGGGCGGTTGATACCGGGTGAGCATCTACCTCCACTCATCTACCTCCACTCATACCAAGAAGATTGAACCAGACAGGACCCGAGACCATTATCGGATCCATTGCTTTGGTTTACAGGCATGTCTCCTCAAAAGCTTGGATTCCAATACCAGCAGAGGATATTTCCTGAGGCACCCATCCGAACAAATCTCGTCTCCACAAGGAAACTTGTGCATGGGAGCTAAGCCAAAGCTTAGGAGAATACTTCAGGGTCCCGGTGCCACCTCTTCATACCAAGGCCCGCATGAACACAAACACACGTTAGGACCCATCCTCTGGAAAGTGCATTTCAACTCAGCCACCCCGGTTGCTCCCGCAGATCCTTTAGATCTAAACTCTCTTGTTGCTAGGAGACAATTGGAGGGGAGGCGGACTTCCCAGGCATCCATCCTGGAACGGTGCTCTGGAGTCATTCCATATGGGATGTCCTGGAGCTGTACAACAGGTCTCAATTGTCCCGCAGAAGGAATCCTTGAAGGGGGCATCCCACATCTCCCAACGTGGAAAACCTCCATGGCCTCGAGATTCCGCTCCCTTCATGAAGGGGCCGTCATGCACAGAAACTCCAACCTGAGCCAACGTCGGATCCTCGCCCTGACTTCAGATGCATGAGATATTGGTTCAGATCTGCAGGGGGTACCTGCCGTGCCCTCACCCTGAATCCGAAGTCTAGCTTGTGTTCTCAGACTTCCATCCTCACTCTCCTGGCCCCGAAGCCCTCTAGTTTGGCAATTCCGGACCGACAATGAAGCACTCTGCCTGCCCTCTAGAAAAAATATATTGCCTAATGAGCAGCCCAGGCAGTTTAAATGAGGATAAACCTACACGGCACTCGAATGTACCCAAATTATATAGTCTAACCTGGGCACTAATGCACTGTCTGACACAACCTGAGCCCGGACCTGCTGACCAACACCCAGACAGCTGACCGCACGCTGAGCACATCAGACCCGCCATGGCCTTAGGTCATCATCTCTTCCCTCCCTCAGTTTTCAGGCTTCAGAACCTAGACCTTATCTACAATCACTGCCCACGGGTGACTGTGATGCAGAAATCAGAACTCTTCCTGACCCATGGCAAGAAACCTTGTGGTTGGCATGTTGTCCAACGTTCAGTGTATGAGAAACCAGCATTCACCCTGAGGCCCCTCCCATTCTTGAGTGCGACGAGAGCATGAACACGCATTGTGACCTCAGCGTGAGTCCTGTCCTCTTGTAAGTCCTCTCAGTGGCTGGACCATTAGATGTCATAATGGGCTTGACATGTCCCTAGTCCCCAATTTTTAACCAGATTTCTGGTTGTCCAGTCGCCCCACCCCAGGGCTCTACTCTGGAATCCCTCATTTGGTGGGAGATCTGAGCTTGAAAAACAAAATGAAACAAATCGACAACAACAACAAAAAAACGGACTTCTTCCATCACCAGAATGACCCCAAACTCTTTGGACGGGACCGAACCCCCAGAGAGTAAGACTCGTCCATTTCCCATGAAGTCACCCGGCAGTTTCACGACCATGAGTGACACGATATCCAGAGACAAAAACTTGAGCAAGAGCCTCACACTTGCCCTTTTTTCATATCCCGAAGTGTTCTCCTCATGGTCTGTAGATCAGTCGTGCCATACCTATGACTCAAAACATAATCCGAGTTTGTGTTTTCGGACAACTGTCCAAACAGCTCTGGCCTACACACCCTACAGGCTCAGAGCCCTGGAGCCAAACCTGAGGACTGTACTTGCCCTCTCCAAGGGAATTGTATGTGCCCATTCCAATGGCCAAAACCCTAATAGTAGGATAACCTCCAAAGTCCCTGAGGCCATCCCAATAGTTGTGGCTTCCCAGGACAAACAGGGGCAATCTGAGCCCATCTGAGCACCTACCTGCACTCAGACCCGTAGACTGATGTCCCCAGACGTAAAAAGGAACGAACAGGCCCCTAGGCACTAATCGGATCCATTGCTTTGGTTTCCAGGCATCTCTCCTCAGAGGCCTGGATTTCAATACCAGCATATGGCTGTTTCTTGACTCACCCATCGGAACAAATCTCATCTACACATGGGAAACATGCACGTTGGAGCTGTGTCAAAGCCTCTGTTTAGGAGAACCCTTCAGGGCCCCAGGGCCACCGCTTCATTCCAAGGTCTCCATAGACACAAAAACATATTAGGACACATCCACAGGAGAGTCCATTTCAACTCAGCCTCCTCGGTTGCCCCCCACATTCCAGCAGATCTAACCTGTCTTGTTGCTTGGAGACCATTGGAATGCGAGGTGGGCTACCGAGCCATCCATTCTTAGAACCCTGCTCGGAATCGTTGGCCTGGAGCCAACCAACAGGTCTCAATTGTCCTGCAGAAGAATCTTTGCAGTTTGGAGCTTCTCACAACTCCCATCGTGGGAAAACCCCCATGTCCTCGTGATCCAACCCCCTTCAAGAGAGGGCCATCAGGGCAGAAAGTCCAACCTGAGCGATCGTCTGATCCTTGCCCTGACTTCAGATGCACGAGATCTCTATTGAGGTCTGTAGATTGTGCCTGCCATATCCTCACCCAGAAACCTAGGCCTAGCTTGGGTTCTCAGACTCCGTCCTCAGACTACTGGCCCACAAGCCCTCCAGTTGGGCAATCCAGAACTACAATGCCGCTCTCTGCCTGCCCTACAGAAGTAAAACATTGCCCTCAGGGCTACCCCGAAACCCCAAATGAGGATCAACCTGCACGCCATTCGGCTGTACCCCAAACATATAGGCTGACCTGGGCACTATTTCCCCTTCTGACCCAGCCTGAGCCTGGACCTCCTGGTCCCACCCAGACAGCTGGCCGCACAATGAGCACATCGGACCCGCCATGGCCTTAGGTCGTCATCTCTTCCCAACTGCGGTTTTTTAGGCTCCAGAACCTAGACCTTATCTCCAACCACTGCCCAGGGTTGAAAATGATGCAGAAATCAGAACTCTTTCCCCATGGCAAGAAACCTTGTGGTTGGCATGTTGTCCAACGTTCAGTGTAGTTGAAACAAGCGTGGCCCATGAGGCCCAGCCCATGCTTGCGGGCCACATTGGTCACAAACACACATTGTAACCCTCAGCCTGAGCCCAGTCCTCAGGTAAGGCCTCTCAGGGCCTATATGAAGAGACAGCATATTGGGCTTGGCATGCCCCTAGGCCCCAATTTTTAACCATAGTTCGGGTTGTCCCTTCACTCTTCCCCAGGGCTCTGCTTTGGAATTCCTCTTTTGGTCGACACCTGAGGTAACAAACCTGAAAGGAGTCCTCCCATCCCACAGATTGACGAAAAACAATTGGGATAGGGCCAAATCCACAGAGAGCAAGATTCATCCATGGCCCATGAGACCTCCCCAACATTCCACGGCCAAAGCTGAAACAAAATCCAGAGACAAAAGCCTGAGCAAGCGCCTCAGACTCGCTCATTCTTCATATCCTGAAGAGTTCTTCTCAGGGTTTGTAGATCGGGCGTGCCGTACCTACGTCCCCAAACTTAAGCTGAGTTTGTGTTTTCAGTCTTCTGTCCTCAAAGTCCTGGGCCACACTCCCTCCAGGCTGGGGCCCCTGGAGCCACACATTAGGACTGCCCCCACCCAATCCATGGGAATTCTGCCCATTCCATTGTCAAAAATCGTACAAATTAGGAGAACCCTCCAAAGTCCCTGAGGCCATCCCAATAGTGTAGGTCGCCCGGGACAAAAAGGGCGGTTGATACCGGGTGAGCATCTACCTCCACTCATCTACCTCCACTCATACCAAGAAGATTGAACCAGACAGGACCCGAGACCATTATCGGATCCATTGCTTTGGTTTACAGGCATGTCTCCTCAAAAGCTTGGATTCCAATACCAGCAGAGGATATTTCCTGAGGCACCCATGCGAACAAATCTCGTCTCCACAAGGAAACTTGTGCATGGGAGCTAAGCCAAAGCTTAGGAGAATACTTCAGGGTCCCGGTGCCACCTCTTCATACCAAGGCCCGCATGAACACAAACACACGTTAGGACCCATCCTCTGGAAAGTGCATTTCAACTCAGCCACCCCGGTTGCTCCCGCAGATCCTTTAGATCTAAACTCTCTTGTTGCTAGGAGACAATTGGAGGGGAGGCGGACTTCCCAGGCATCCATCCTCGAACGGTGCTCTGGAGTCATTCCATATGGGATGTCCTGGAGCTGTCCAACAGGTCTCAATTGTCCCGCAGAAGGAATCCTTGAAGGGGGCATCCCACATCTCCCAACGTGGAAAACCTCCATGGCCTCGAGATTCCGCTCCCTTCATGAAGTGGACGTCATGCACAGAAACTCCAACCTGAGCCAACGTCAGATCCTCGCCCTGACTTCAGATGCATGAGATATTGGTTCAGATCTGCAGGGGGTACCTGCAGTGCCCTCACCCTGAATCCAAAATCTAGCTTGTGTTCTCAGACTTCCGTCCTCACTCTCCTGGCCCCGAAGCCCTCAAGTTTGGCAATTCCGGACCGACAATGAAGCACTCTGCCTGCCCTCTAGAAAAAATATATTACCTAATGAGCAGCCCAGGCATCTTAAATGAGGATAAACCTACACGGCACTCGAATGTACCCAAATTATATAGTCTAACCTGGGCACTAATGCACTGTCTGACACAACCTGAGCCCGGACCTGCTGACCAACACACAGACAGCTGACCGCACGCTGAGCACATCAGACCCCCCATGGCCTTAAGTCATCATCTCATCCCTACCTCAGTTTTCAGGCTTCAGAACCTAGACCTTATCTACAATCACTGCCCACAGGTGACTGTGATGCAGAAATCAGAACTCTTCCTGACCCATGGCAAGAAACCTTGTGGTTGGCATGTTGTCCAACGTTCAGTGTAGGAGAAACCAGCATTCACCCTGAGGCCCCGCCCATTCTTGCGTGAGACGAGAGCATAAACACGCATTGTGACCTCAGCGTGAGTCCTGTCCTCTAGTAAGTCCTCTCAGTGGCTGGACCATTAGATGTCATAATGGGCTTGACATGTCCCTAGTCCCCAATTTTTAACCAGATTTCTGGTTGTCCAGTTGCCCCACCCCAGGGCTCTACTCTGGAATCCCTCATTTGGTGGGACATCTCAGGTAAATACAAAATGAAACAAATCGACAACAACAACAAAACAACGGACTTCTTCCATCCCCAGAATGACCCCAAACTCTTTGGACGGGACCGAACCCCCAGAGAGTAAGACTCGTCCATTTCCCATGAAGTCAACCGGCAATTTCACGACCATGAGTGACACGATATCCAGAGACAAAAACTTGAGCAAGAGCCTCACACTCGCCCTTTTTTCATATCCCGAAGTGTTCTCCTCATGGTATGTAGATCAGTCGTGCCATACCTATGACCCAAAACATAAGCCGAGTTTGTGTTTTCAGACAAGTGTCCAAACAGCTCTGGCCTACACACCCTACAGGCTCAGGGCCCTGGAGCCAAACCTGAGGACTATACTTGCCCTCTCCAAGGGAATTGTATGTGCCCATTCCAATGGCCAATACCCTAATAGTACGATAACCTCCAAAGTCCTTGAGGCCATCCCAATAGTTGTGGCTTCCCAGGACAAACAGGGGCAATCTGAGCCCATCTGAGCACCTACCTGTACTCAGACCCGTAGACTGATGTCCCCAGAGGTAAAAAGGAACGAACAGGCCCCTAGGCACTAATCGGATCCATTGCTTTGGTTTCCAGGCATCTCTCCTCAGAGGCCTGGATTTCAGTACCAGCATATGGCTGTTTCTTGACTCACCCATCGGAACAAATCTCATCTACACATGGGAAACATGCACGTTGGAGCTGTGTCAAAGCCTCTGTTTAGGAGAACCTTTCAGGGCGGCAGGGCCACCGCTTCATTCCAAGGTCTCCATAGACACAAAAACATATTAGGACACATCCACAGGAGAGTCCATTTCAAGTCAGCCTCCTTGGTTGCCCCCCACATCCAGCAGATCTAACCTGTCTTGTTGCTTGGAGACCATTGGAATGCGAGGTGGGCTACCCAGCCATCCATCCTTAGAACCCAGCTCGGAATCGTTGGCCTGGAGCCAACCAACAGGTCTCAATTGTCCTGCAGAAGAATCTTTGCAGTTTGGAGCTTCTCAAAACTCCCATCGTGGGAAAACCCCCATGACCTCGTGATCCAACCCCCTTCAAGAAAGGGCCATCAGGGCAGAAAGTCCAACCTGAGCGATCGTCTGATCCTTGCCCTGACTTCAGATGCACGAGATCTCGATTGAGGTCTGTTGACTGTGCCTGCCATATCCTCACCCAGAATCCTAGGCCTAGCTTGGGTTCTCAGACTCCGTCCTCAGACTACTGGCCCACAAGCCCTCCAGTTGGGCAATCCAGAACAATAATGCCGCACTCTGCCTGCCCTACAGAAGTAAAACATTGCCCTCATGGCTACCCCGAAACCCCAAATGAGGATCAACCTGCACGCCATTCGGCTGTACCCCAAACATATAGGCTGACCTGGGCACTATTTCCCCTTCTGACCCAGCCTGAGCCTGGACCTCCTGGTCCCACCCAGACAGCTGGCTGCACACTGAGCACATCGGACCCGCCATGGCCTTAGGTCGTCATCTCTTCCCAACTGCGGTTTTCAGGCTCCAGAACCTCGACCTTATCTCCAACCACTGCCCAGGGTTGAAAATGATGCAGAAATCAGAACTCTTTCCCCATGGCAAGAAACCTTGTGGTTGGCATGTTGTCCAACGTTCAGTGTAGTTGAAACAAGCGTGGCCCATGAGGCCCAGCCCATGCTTGCGGGCCACATTGGTCACAAACACACATTGTGACCCTCAGCCTGAGCCCAGTCCTCAGGTAAGGCCTCTCAGGGCTTATATGAAGAGACAGCATATCGGCTTGCTATGCCCCTAGGACCCAATTTTTAACCATAGTTCGGGGTGTCTCTTCACTCTTCCCCAGGGCTCTGCTTTGGAATTCCTCTTTTGGTGGGACACCTGAGGTAACAAACCTGAAAGAAGTCCTCCCATCCCACAGATTGACGAAAAACAATTGGGATCGGGCCAAATCCACAGAGAGGAAGATTCGTCCATGGCCCATGAGACCTCCCCAACATTCCACGGCCATCGCTGAAACAAAATCCAGAGACAAAAGCCTGAGCAAGCGCCTCAGACTCGCTCATTCTTCATATCCTGAAGAGTTCTTCTCAGGGTTTGTAGATCGGGCGTGCCGTACCTACGTCCCCAAACTTAAGCTGAGTTTGTGTTTTCAGTCTTCTGTCCTCAAAGTCCTGGGCCACACTCCCTCCAGGCTGGGGCCCCTGGAGCCACACATTAGGACTGCCCCCACCCAATCCATGGGAATTCTGCCCATTCCATTGTCAAAAATCGTACAAATTAGGAGAACCCTCCAAAGTCCCTGAGGCCATCCCAATAGTGTACGTCGCCCGGGACAAAAAGGGCGGTTGATACCGGGTGAGCATCTACCTCCACTCATCTACCTCCACTCATACCAAGAAGATTGAACCAGACAGGACCCGAGACCATTATCGGATCCATTGCTTTGGTTTACAGGCATGTCTCCTCAAAAGCTTGGATTCCAATACCAGCAGAGGATATTTCCTGAGGCACCCATCCGAACAAATCTCGTCTCCACAAGGAAACTTGTGCATGGGAGCTAAGCCAAAGCTTAGGAGAATACTTCAGGGTTCCGGTGCCACCTCTTCATACCAAGGCCCGCATGAACACAAACACACGTTAGGACCCATCCTCTGGAAAGTGCATTTTAACTCAGCCACCCCGGTTGCTCCCGCAGATCCTTTAGATCTAAACTCTCTTGTTGCTAGGAGACAATTGGAGGGGAGGCGGACTTCCCAGGCATCCATCCTGGAACGGTGCTCTGGAGTCATTCCATATGGGATGTCCTGGAGCTGTACAACAGGTCTCAATTGTCCCGCAGAAGGAATCCTTGAAGGGGGCATCCCACATCTCCCAACGTGGAAAACCTCCATGGCCTCGAGATTCCGCTCCCTTCATGAAGGGGCCGTCATGCACAGAAACTCCAACCTGAGCCAACGTCGGATCCTCGCCCTGACTTCAGATGCATGAGATATTGGTTCAGATCTGCAGGGGGTACCTGCCGTGCCCTCACCCTGAATCCGAAGTCTAGCTTGTGTTCTCAGACTTCCGTCCTCACTCTCCTGGCCCCGAAGCCCTCAAGTTTGGCAATTCCGGACCGACAATGAAGCACTCTGCCTGCCCTCTAGAAAAAATATATTACCTAATGAGCAGCCCAGGCAGCTTAAATTAGGATAAACCTACACGGCACTCGAATGTACCCAAATTATATAGTCTAACCTGGGCACTAATGCACTGTCTGACACAACCTGAGCCCGGACCTGCTGACCAACACCCAGACAGCTGACCGCACGCTGAGCACATCAGACCCCCCATGGCCTTAGGTCATCATCTCATCCCTACCTCAGTTTTCAGGCTTCAGAACCTAGACCTTATCTACAATCACTGCCCACAGGTGACTGTGATGCAGAAATCAGAACTCTTCCTGACCCATGGCAAGAAACCTTGTGGTTGGCATGTTGTCCAACGTTCAGTGTAGGAGAAACCAGCATTCACCCTGAGGCCCCGCCCATTCTTGCGTGAGACGAGAGCATAAACACGCATTGTGACCTCAGCGTGAGTCCTGTCCTCTAGTAAGTCCTATCAGTGGCTGGACCATTAGATGTCATAATGGGCTTGACATGTCCCTAGTCCCCAATTTTTAACCAGATTTCTGGTTGTCCAGTTGCCCCACCCCAGGGCTCTACTCTGGAATCCCTCATTTGGTGGGACATCTCAGGTAAATACAAAATGAAACAAATCGACAACAACAACAAAACAACGGACTTCTTCCATCCCCAGAATGACCCCAAACTCTTTGGACGGGACCGAACCCCCAGAGAGTAAGACTCGTCCATTTCCCATGAAGTCACCCGGCAATTTCACGACCATGAGTGACACGATATCCAGAGACAAAAACTTGAGCAAGAGCCTCACACTCGCCCTTTTTTCATATCCCGAAGTGTTCTCCTCATGGTCTGTAGATCAGTCGTGCCATACCTATGACCCAAAACATAAGCCGAGTTTGTGTTTTCAGACAACTGTCCAAACAGCTCTGGCCTACACACCCTACAGGCTCAGGACCCTGGAGCCAAACCTGAGGACTGTACTTGCCCTCTCCTAGGGAATTGTATGTGCCCATTCCAATGGCCAATACCCTAATAGTACGATAACCTCCAAAGTCCCTGAGGCCATCCCAATAGTTGTGGCTTCCCAGGACAAACAGGGGCAATCTGAGCCCATCTGAGCACCTACCTGTACTCAGACCCGTAGACTGATGTCCCCAGAGGTAAAAAGGAACGAACAGGCCCCTAGGCACTAATCGGATCCATTGCTTTGGTTTCCAGGCATCTCTCCTCAGAGGCCTGGATTTCAATACCAGCATATGGCTGTTTCTTGACTCACCCATCGGAACAAATCTCATCTACACATGGGAAACATGCACGTTGGAGCTGTGTCAAAGCCTCTGTTTAGGAGAACCTTTCAGGGCGGCAGGGCCACCGCTTCATTCCAAGGTCTCCATAGACACAAAAACATATTAGGACACATCCACAGGAGAGTCCATTTCAAGTCAGCCTCCTTGGTTGCCCCCCACATCCAGCAGATCTAACCTGTCTTGTTGCTTGGAGACCATTGGAATGCGAGGTGGGCTACCCAGCCATCCATCCTTAGAACCCAGCTCGGAATCGTTGGCCTGGAGCCAACCAACAGGTCTCAATTGTCCTGCAGAAGAATCTTTGCAGTTTGGAGCTTCTCAAAACTCCCATCGTGGGAAAACCCCCATGACCTCGTGATCCAACCCCCTTCAAGAAAGGGCCATCAGGGCAGAAAGTCCAACCTGAGCGATCGTCTGATCCTTGCCCTGACTTCAGATGCACGAGATCTCGATTGAGGTCTGTTGACTGTGCCTGCCATATCCTCACCCAGAATCCTAGGCCTAGCTTGGGTTCTCAGACTCCGTCCTCAGACTACTGGCCCACAAGCCCTCCAGTTGGGCAATCCAGAACAATAATGCCGCACTCTGCCTGCCCTACAGAAGTAAAACATTGCCCTCATGGCTACCCCGAAACCCCAAATGAGGATCAACCTGCACGCCATTCGGCTGTACCCCAAACATATAGGCTGACCTGGGCACTATTTCCCCTTCTGACCCAGCCTGAGCCTGGACCTCCTGGTCCCACCCAGACAGCTGGCTGCACACTGAGCACATCGGACCCGCCATGGCCTTAGGTCGTCATCTCTTCCCAACTGCGGTTTTCAGGCTCCAGAACCTCGACCTTATCTCCAACCACTGCCCAGGGTTGAAAATGATGCAGAAATCAGAACTCTTTCCCCATGGCAAGAAACCTTGTGGTTGGCATGTTGTCCAACGTTCAGTGTAGTTGAAACAAGCGTGGCCCATGAGGCCCAGCCCATGCTTGCGGGCCACATTGGTCACAAACACACATTGTGACCCTCAGCCTGAGCCCAGTCCTCAGGTAAGGCCTCTCAGGGCTTATATGAAGAGACAGCATATCGGCTTGCTATGCCCCTAGGACCCAATTTTTAACCATAGTTCGGGGTGTCTCTTCACTCTTCCCCAGGGCTCTGCTTTGGAATTCCTCTTTTGGTGGGACACCTGAGGTAACAAACCTGAAAGAAGTCCTCCCATCCCACAGATTGACGAAAAACAATTGGGATCGGGCCAAATCCACAGAGAGGAAGATTCGTCCATGGCCCATGAGACCTCCCCAACATTCCACGGCCATCGCTGAAACAAAATCCAGAGACAAAAGCCTGAGCAAGCGCCTCAGACTCGCTCATTCTTCATATCCTGAAGAGTTCTTCTCAGGGTTTGTAGATCGGGCGTGCCGTACCTACGTCCCCAAACTTAAGCTGAGTTTGTGTTTTCAGTCTTCTGTCCTCAAAGTCCTGGGCCACACTCCCTCCAGGCTGGGGCCCCTGGAGCCACACATTAGGACTGCCCCCACCCAATCCATGGGAATTCTGCCCATTCCATTGTCAAAAATCGTACAAATTAGGAGAACCCTCCAAAGTCCCTGAGGCCATCCCAATAGTGTAGGTCGCCCGGGACAAAAAGGGCGGTTGATACCGGGTGAGCATCTACCTCCACTCATCTACCTCCACTCATACCAAGAAGATTGAACCAGACAGGACCCGAGACCATTATCGGATCCATTGCTTTGGTTTACAGGCATGTCTCCTCAAAAGCTTGGATTCCAATACCAGCAGAGGATATTTCTGGGGGCACCCATCCGAACAAATCTCGTCTCCACAAGGAAACTTGTGCATGGAAGCTAAGCCAAAGCTTAGGAGAATACTTCAGGGTTCCGGTGCCACCTCTTCATACCAAGGCCCGCATGAACACAAACACACGTTAGGACCCATCCTCTGGAAAGTGCATTTTAACTCAGCCACCCCGGTTGCTCCCGCAGATCCTTTAGATCTAAACTCTCTTGTTGCTAGGAGACAATTGGAGGGGAGGCGGACTTCCCAGGCATCCATCCTGGAACGGTGCTCTGGAGTCATTCCATATGGGATGTCCTGGAGCTGTCCAACAGGTCTCAATTGTCCCGCAGAAGGAATCCTTGAAGGGGGCATCCCACATCTCCCAACGTGGAAAACCTCCATGGCCTCGAGATTCCGCTCCCTTCATGAAGGGGCCGTCATGCACAGAAACTCCAACCTGAGCCAACGTCGGATCCTCGCCCTGACTTCAGATGCATGAGATATTGGTTCAGATCTGCAGGGGGTACCTGCCGTGCCCTCACCCTGAATCCGAAGTCTAGCTTGTGTTCTCAGACTTCCGTCCTCACTCTCCTGGCCCCGAAGCCCTCTAGTTTGGCAATTCCGGACCGACAATGAAGCACTCTGCCTGCCCTCTAGAAAAAATATATTGCCTAATGAGCAGCCCAGGCAGTTTAAATGAGGATAAACCTACACGGCACTCGAATGTACCCAAATTATATAGTCTAACCTGGGCACTAATGCACTGTCTGACACAACCTGAGCCCGGACCTGCTGACCAACACCCAGACAGCTGACCGCACGCTGAGCACATCAGACCCGCCATGGCCTTAGGTCATCATCTCTTCCCTCCCTCAGTTTTCAGGCTTCAGAACCTAGACCTTATCTACAATCACTGCCCACGGGTGACTGTGATGCAGAAATCAGAACTCTTCCTGACCCATGGCAAGAAACCTTGTGGTTGGCATGTTGTCCAACGTTCAGTGTAGGAGAAACCAGCATTCACCCTGAGGCCCCTCCCATTCTTGAGTGCGACGAGAGCATAAACACGCATTGTGACCTCAGCGTGAGTCCTGTCCTCTTGTAAGTCCTCTCAGTGGCTGGACCATTAGATGTCATAATGGGCTTGACATGTCCCTAGTCCCCAATTTTTAACCAGATTTCTGGTTGTCCAGTCGCCCCACCCCAGGGCTCTACTCTGGAATCCCTCTTTTGGTGGGAGATCTGAGCTTGAAAAACAAAATGAAACAAATCGACAACAACAACAAAAAAACGGACTTCTTCGATCCCCAGAATGACACCAAACTCTTTGGACGGGACCGAACCCCCAGAGAGTAAGACTCGTCCATTTCCCATGAAGTCACCCGGCAGTTTCACGACCATGAGTGACACGATATCCAGAGACAAAAACTTGAGCAAGAGCCTCACACTTGCCCTTTTTTCATATCCCGAAGTGTTCTCCTCATGGTCTGTAGATCAGTCGTGCCATACCTATGACTCAAAACATAATCCGAGTTTGTGTTTTCGGACAACTGTCCAAACAGCTCTGGCCTACACACCCTACAGGCTCAGAGCCCTGGAGCCAAACCTGAGGACTGTACTTGCCCTCTCCAAGGGAATTGTATGTGCCCATTCCAATGGCCAAAACCCTAATAGTAGGATAACCTCCAAAGTCCCTGAGGCCATCCCAATAGTTGTGGCTTCCCAGGACAAACAGGGGCAATCTGAGCCCATCTGAGCACCTACCTGCACTCAGACCCGTAGACTGATGTCCCCAGACGTAAAAAGGAACGAACAGGCCCCTAGGCACTAATCGGATCCATTGCTTTGGTTTCCAGGCATCTCTCCTCAGAGGCCTGGATTTCAATACCAGCATATGGCTGTTTCTTGACTCACCCATCGGAACAAATCTCATCTACACATGGGAAACATGCACGTTGGAGCTGTGTCAAAGCCTCTGTTTAGGAGAACCCTTCAGGGCCCCAGGGCCACCGCTTCATTCCAAGGTCTCCATAGACACAAAAACATATTAGGACACATCCACAGGAGAGTCCATTTCAACTCAGCCTCCTCGGTTGCCCCCCACATTCCAGCAGATCTAACCTGTCTTGTTGCTTGGAGACCATTGGAATGCGAGGTGGGCTACCGAGCCATCCATCCTTAGAACCCTGCTCGGAATCGTTGGCCTGGAGCCAACCAACAGGTCTCAATTGTCCTGCAGAAGAATCTTTGCAGTTTGGAGCTTCTCACAACTCCCATCGTGGGAAAACCCCCATGTCCTCGTGATCCAACCCCCTTCAAGAGAGGGCCATCAGGGCAGAAAGTCCAACCTGAGCGATCGTCTGATCCTTGCCCTGAATTCAGATGCACGAGATCTCTATTGAGGTCTGTAGATTGTGCCTGCCATATCCTCACCCAGAAGCCTAGGCCTAGCTTGGGTTCTCAGACTCCGTCCTCAGACTACTGGCCCACAAGCCCTCCAGTTGGGCAATCCAGAACTACAATGCCGCTCTCTGCCTGCCCTACAGAAGTAAAACATTGCACTCAGGGCCACCCCGAAACCCCAAATGAGGATCAACCTGCACGCCATTCGGCTGTACCCCAAACATATAGGCTGACCTGGGCACTATTTCCCCTTCTGACCCAGCCTGAGCCTGGACCTCCTGGTCCCACCCAGACAGCTGGCCGCACACTGAGCACATCGGACCCGCCATGGCCTTAGGTCGTCATCTCTTCCCAACTGCGGTTTTTTAGGCTCCAGAACCTAGACCTTATCTCCAACCACTGCCCAGGGTTGAAAATGATGCAGAAATCAGAACTCTTTCCCCATGGCAAGAAACCTTGTGGTTGGCATGTTGTCCAACGTTCAGTGTAGTTGAAACAAGCGTGGCCCATGAGGCCCAGCCCATGCTTGCGGGCCACATTGGTCACAAACACACATTGTAACCCTCAGCCTGAGCCCAGTCCTCAGGTAAGGCCTCTCAGGGCCTATATGAAGAGACAGCATATTGGGCTTGCCATGCCCCTAGGCCCCAATTTTTAAACATAGTTCGGGTTGTCCCTTCACTCTTCCCCAGGGCTCTGCTTTGGAATTCCTCTTTTGGTGGGACACCTGAGGTAACAAACCTGAAAGGAGTCCTCCCATCCCACAGATTGACGAAAAACAATTGGGATAGGGCCAAATCCACAGAGAGGAAGATTCATCCATGGCCCATGAGACCTCCCCAACATTCCACGGCCAAAGCTGAAACAAAATCCAGAGACAAAAGCCTGAGCAAGCGCCTCAGACTCGCTCATTCTTCATATCCTGAAGAGTTCTTCTCAGGGTTTGTAGATCGGGCGTGCCGTACCTACGTCCCCAAACTTAAGCTGAGTTTGTGTTTTCAGTCTTCTGTCCTCAAAGTCCTGGGCCACACTCCCTCCAGGCTGGGGCCCCTGGAGCCACACATTAGGACTGCCCCCACCCAATCCATGGGAATTCTGCCCATTCCATTGTCAAAAATCGTACAAATTAGGAGGACCCTCCAAAGTCCCTGAGGCCATCCCAATAGTGTAGGTCGCCCGGGACAAAAAGGGCGGTTGATACCGGGTGAGCATCTACCTCCACTCATCTACCTCCACTCATACCAAGAAGATTGAACCAGACAGGACCCGAGACCATTATCGGATCCATTGCTTTGGTTTACAGGCATGTCTCCTCAAAAGCTTGGATTCCAATACCAGCAGAGGATATTTCCTGAGGCACCCATCCGAACAAATCTCGTCTCCACAAGGAAACTTGTGCATGGGAGCTAAGCCAAAGCTTAGGAGAATACTTCAGGGTCCCGGTGCCACCTCTTCATACCAAGGCCCGCATGAACACAAACACACGTTAGGACCCATCCTCTGGAAAGTGCATTTCAACTCAGCCACCCCGGTTGCTCCCGCAGATCCTTTAGATCTAAACTCTCTTGTTGCTAGGAGACAATTGGAGGGGAGGCGGACTTCCCAGGCATCCATCCTCGAACGGTGCTCTGGAGTCATTCCATATGGGATGTCCTGGAGCTGTCCAACAGGTCTCAATTGTCCCGCAGAAGGAATCCTTGAAGGGGGCATCCCACATCTCCGAACGTGGAAAACCTCCATGGCCTCGAGATTCCGCTCCCTTCATGAAGGGGCCGTCATGCACAGAAACTCCAACCTGAGCCAACGTCGGATCCTCGCCCTGACTTCAGATGCATGAGATATTGGTTCAGATCTGCAGGGGGTACCTGCCGTGCCCTCACCCTGAATCCGAAGTCTAGCTTGTGTTCTCAGACTTCCGTCCTCACTCTCCTGGCCCCGAAGCCCTCTAGTTTGGCAATTCCGGACCGATAATGAAGCACTCGGCCTGCCCTCTAGAAAAAATATATTGCCTAATGAGCAGCCCAGGCAGTTTAAATGAGGATAAACCTACACGGCACTCGAATGTACCCAAATTATATAGTCTAACCTGGGCACTAATGCACTGTCTGACACAACCTGAGCCCGGACCTGCTGACCAACACCCAGACAGCTGACCGCACGCTGAGCACATCAGACCCGCCATGGCCTTAGGTCATCATCTCTTCCCTCCCTCAGTTTTCAGGCTTCAGAACCTAGACCTTATCTACAATCACTGCCCACGGGTGACTGTGATGCAGAAATCAGAACTCTTCCTGACCCATGGCAAGAAACCTTGTGGTTGGCATGTTGTCCAACGTTCAGTGTAGGAGAAACCAGCATTCACCCTGAGGCCCCTCCCATTCTTGAGTGCGACGAGAGCATAAACACGCATTGTGATCTCAGCGTGAGTCCTGTCCTCTAGTAAGTCCTCTCAGTGGCTGGACCATTAGATGTCATAATGGGCTTGACATGTCCCTAGTCCCCAATTTTTAACCAGATTTCTGGTTGTCCAGTCGCCCCACCCCAGGACTCTACTCTGAAATCCCTCATTTGGTGGGAGATCTGAGCTTGAAAAACAAAATGAAACAAATCGACAACAACAACAAAAAAACGGACTTCTTCGATCCCCAGAATGACACCAAACTCTTTGGACGGGACCGAACCCCCAGAGAGTAAGACTCGTCCATTTCCCATGAAGTCACCCGGCAGTTTCACGACCATGAGTGACACGATATCCAGAGACAAAAACTTGAGCAAGAGCCTCACACTTGCCCTTTTTTCATATCCCGAAGTGTTCTCCTCATGGTCTGTAGATCAGTCGTGCCATACCTATGACTCAAAACATAATCCGAGTTTGTGTTTTCGGACAACTGTCCAAACAGCTCTGGCCTACACACCCTACAGGCTCAGAGCCCTGGAGCCAAACCTGAGGACTGTACTTGCCCTCTCCAAGGGAATTGTATGTGCCCATTCCAATGGCCAAAACCCTAATAGTAGGATAACCTCCAAAGTCCCTGAGGCCATCCCAATAGTTGTGGCTTCCCAGGACAAACAGGGGCAATCTGAGCCCATCTGAGCACCTACCTGCACTCAGACCCGTAGACTGATGTCCCCAGACGTAAAAAGGAACGAACAGGCCCCTAGGCACTAATCGGATCCATTGCTTTGGTTTCCAGGCATCTCTCCTCAGAGGCCTGGATTTCAATACCAGCATATGGCTGTTTCTTGACTCACCCATCGGAACAAATCTCATCTACACATGGGAAACATGCACGTTGGAGCTGTGTCAAAGCCTCTGTTTAGGAGAACCCTTCAGGGCCCCAGGGCCACCGCTTCATTCCAAGGTCTCCATAGACACAAAAACATATTAGGACACATCCACAGGAGAGTCCATTTCAACTCAGCCTCCTCGGTTGCCCCCCACATTCCAGCAGATCTAACCTGTCTTGTTGCTTGGAGACCATTGGAATGCGAGGTGGGCTACCGAGCCATCCATCCTTAGAACCCTGCTCGGAATCGTTGGCCTGGAGCCAACCAACAGGTCTCAATTGTCCTGCAGAAGAATCTTTGCAGTTTGGAGCTTCTCACAACTCCCATCGTGGGAAAACCCCCATGTCCTCGTGATCCAACCCCCTTCAAGAGAGGGCCATCAGGGCAGAAAGTCCAACCTGAGCGATCGTCTGATCCTTGCCCTGAATTCAGATGCACGAGATCTCTATTGAGGTCTGTAGATTGTGCCTGCCATATCCTCACCCAGAAGCCTAGGCCTAGCTTGGGTTCTCAGACTCCGTCCTCAGACTACTGGCCCACAAGCCCTCCAGTTGGGCAATCCAGAACTACAATGCCGCTCTCTGCCTGCCCTACAGAAGTAAAACATTGCCCTCAGGGCTACCCCGAAACCCCAAATGAGGATCAACCTGCACGCCATTCGGCTGTACCCCAAACATATAGGCTGACCTGGGCACTATTTCCCCTTCTGACCCAGCCTGAGCCTGGACCTCCTGGTCCCACCCAGACAGCTGGCCGCACACTGAGCACATCGGACCCGCCATGGCCTTAGGTCGTCATCTCTTCCCAACTGCGGTTTTTTAGGCTCCAGAACCTAGACCTTATCTCCAACCACTGCCCAGGGTTGAAAATGATGCAGAAATCAGAACTCTTTCCCCATGGCAAGAAACCTTGTGGTTGGCATGTTGTCCAACGTTCAGTGTAGTTGAAACAAGCGTGGCCCATGAGGCCCAGCCCATGCTTGCGGGCCACATTGGTCACAAACACACATTGTAACCCTCAGCCTGAGCCCAGTCCTCAGGTAAGGCCTCTCAGGGCCTATATGAAGAGACAGCATATTGGGCTTGCCATGCCCCTAGGCCCCAATTTTTAAACATAGTTCGGGTTGTCCCTTCACTCTTCCCCAGGGCTCTGCTTTGGAATTCCTCTTTTGGTGGGACACCTGAGGTAACAAACCTGAAAGGAGTCCTCCCATCCCACAGATTGACGAAAAACAATTGGGATAGGGCCAAATCCACAGAGAGGAAGATTCATCCATGGCCCATGAGACCTCCCCAACATTCCACGGCCAAAGCTGAAACAAAATCCAGAGACAAAAGCCTGAGCAAGCGCCTCAGACTCGCTCATTCTTCATATCCTGAAGAGTTCTTCTCAGGGTTTGTAGATCGGGCGTGCCGTACCTACGTCCCCAAACTTAAGCTGAGTTTGTGTTTTCAGTCTTCTGTCCTCAAAGTCCTGGGCCACACTCCCTCCAGGCTGGGGCCCCTGGAGCCACACATTAGGACTGCCCCCACCCAATCCATGGGAATTCTGCCCATTCCATTGTCAAAAATCGTACAAATTAGGAGGACCCTCCAAAGTCCCTGAGGCCATCCCAATAGTGTAGGTCGCCCGGGACAAAAAGGGCGGTTGATACCGGGTGAGCATCTACCTCCACTCATCTACCTCCACTCATACCAAGAAGATTGAACCAGACAGGACCCGAGACCATTATCGGATCCATTGCTTTGGTTTACAGGCATGTCTCCTCAAAAGCTTGGATTCCAATACCAGCAGAGGATATTTCCTGAGGCACCCATCCGAACAAATCTCGTCTCCACAAGGAAACTTGTGCATGGGAGCTAAGCCAAAGCTTAGGAGAATACTTCAGGGTCCCGGTGCCACCTCTTCATACCAAGGCCCGCATGAACACAAACACACGTTAGGACCCATCCTCTGGAAAGTGCATTTCAACTCAGCCACCCCGGTTGCTCCCGCAGATCCTTTAGATCTAAACTCTCTTGTTGCTAGGAGACAATTGGAGGGGAGGCGGACTTCCCAGGCATCCATCCTCGAACGGTGCTCTGGAGTCATTCCATATGGGATGTCCTGGAGCTGTCCAACAGGTCTCAATTGTCCCGCAGAAGGAATCCTTGAAGGGGGCATCCCACATCTCCGAACGTGGAAAACCTCCATGGCCTCGAGATTCCGCTCCCTTCATGAAGGGGCCGTCATGCACAGAAACTCCAACCTGAGCCAACGTCGGATCCTCGCCCTGACTTCAGATGCATGAGATATTGGTTCAGATCTGCAGGGGGTACCTGCCGTGCCCTCACCCTGAATCCGAAGTCTAGCTTGTGTTCTCAGACTTCCGTCCTCACTCTCCTGGCCCCGAAGCCCTCTAGTTTGGCAATTCCGGACCGATAATGAAGCACTCGGCCTGCCCTCTAGAAAAAATATATTGCCTAATGAGCAGCCCAGGCAGTTTAAATGAGGATAAACCTACACGGCACTCGAATGTACCCAAATTATATAGTCTAACCTGGGCACTAATGCACTGTCTGACACAACCTGAGCCCGGACCTGCTGACCAACACCCAGACAGCTGACCGCACGCTGAGCACATCAGACCCGCCATGGCCTTAGGTCATCATCTCTTCCCTCCCTCAGTTTTCAGGCTTCAGAACCTAGACCTTATCTACAATCACTGCCCACGGGTGACTGTGATGCAGAAATCAGAACTCTTCCTGACCCATGGCAAGAAACCTTGTGGTTGGCATGTTGTCCAACGTTCAGTGTAGGAGAAACCAGCATTCACCCTGAGGCCCCTCCCATTCTTGAGTGCGACGAGAGCATAAACACGCATTGTGATCTCAGCGTGAGTCCTGTCCTCTAGTAAGTCCTCTCAGTGGCTGGACCATTAGATGTCATAATGGGCTTGACATGTCCCTAGTCCCCAATTTTTAACCAGATTTCTGGTTGTCCAGTCGCCCCACCCCAGGACTCTACTCTGAAATCCCTCATTTGGTGGGAGATCTGAGCTTGAAAAACAAAATGAAACAAATCGACAACAACAACAAAAAAACGGACTTCTTCGATCCCCAGAATGACACCAAACTCTTTGGACGGGACCGAACCCCCAGAGAGTAAGACTCGTCCATTTCCCATGAAGTCACCCGGCAGTTTCACGACCATGAGTGACACGATATCCAGAGACAAAAACTTGAGCAAGAGCCTCACACTTGCCCTTTTTTCATATCCCGAAGTGTTCTCCTCATGGTCTGTAGATCAGTCGTGCCATACCTATGACTCAAAACATAATCCGAGTTTGTGTTTTCGGACAACTGTCCAAACAGCTCTGGCCTACACACCCTACAGGCTCAGAGCCCTGGAGCCAAACCTGAGGACTGTACTTGCCCTCTCCAAGGGAATTGTATGTGCCCATTCCAATGGCCAAAACCCTAATAGTAGGATAACCTCCAAAGTCCCTGAGGCCATCCCAATAGTTGTGGCTTCCCAGGACAAACAGGGGCAATCTGAGCCCATCTGAGCACCTACCTGCACTCAGACCCGTAGACTGATGTCCCCAGACGTAAAAAGGAACGAACAGGCCCCTAGGCACTAATCGGATCCATTGCTTTGGTTTCCAGGCATCTCTCCTCAGAGGCCTGGATTTCAATACCAGCATATGGCTGTTTCTTGACTCACCCATCGGAACAAATCTCATCTACACATGGGAAACATGCACGTTGGAGCTGTGTCAAAGCCTCTGTTTAGGAGAACCCTTCAGGGCCCCAGGGCCACCGCTTCATTCCAAGGTCTCCATAGACACAAAAACATATTAGGACACATCCACAGGAGAGTCCATTTCAACTCAGCCTCCTCGGTTGCCCCCCACATTCCAGCAGATCTAACCTGTCTTGTTGCTTGGAGACCATTGGAATGCGAGGTGGGCTACCGAGCCATCCATCCTTAGAACCCTGCTCGGAATCGTTGGCCTGGAGCCAACCAACAGGTCTCAATTGTCCTGCAGAAGAATCTTTGCAGTTTGGAGCTTCTCACAACTCCCATCGTGGGAAAACCCCCATGTCCTCGTGATCCAACCCCCTTCAAGAGAGGGCCATCAGGGCAGAAAGTCCAACCTGAGCGATCGTCTGATCCTTGCCCTGAATTCAGATGCACGAGATCTCTATTGAGGTCTGTAGATTGTGCCTGCCATATCCTCACCCAGAAGCCTAGGCCTAGCTTGGGTTCTCAGACTCCGTCCTCAGACTACTGGCCCACAAGCCCTCCAGTTGGGCAATCCAGAACTACAATGCCGCTCTCTGCCTGCCCTACAGAAGTAAAACATTGCCCTCAGGGCTACCCCGAAACCCCAAATGAGGATCAACCTGCACGCCATTCGGCTGTACCCCAAACATATAGGCTGACCTGGGCACTATTTCCCCTTCTGACCCAGCCTGAGCCTGGACCTCCTGGTCCCACCCAGACAGCTGGCCGCACACTGAGCACATCGGACCCGCCATGGCCTTAGGTCGTCATCTCTTCCCAACTGCGGTTTTTTAGGCTCCAGAACCTAGACCTTATCTCCAACCACTGCCCAGGGTTGAAAATGATGCAGAAATCAGAACTCTTTCCCCATGGCAAGAAACCTTGTGGTTGGCATGTTGTCCAACGTTCAGTGTAGTTGAAACAAGCGTGGCCCATGAGGCCCAGCCCATGCTTGCGGGCCACATTGGTCACAAACACACATTGTAACCCTCAGCCTGAGCCCAGTCCTCAGGTAAGGCCTCTCAGGGCCTATATGAAGAGACAGCATATTGGGCTTGCCATGCCCCTAGGCCCCAATTTTTAAACATAGTTCGGGTTGTCCCTTCACTCTTCCCCAGGGCTCTGCTTTGGAATTCCTCTTTTGGTGGGACACCTGAGGTAACAAACCTGAAAGGAGTCCTCCCATCCCACAGATTGACGAAAAACAATTGGGATAGGGCCAAATCCACAGAGAGGAAGATTCATCCATGGCCCATGAGACCTCCCCAACATTCCACGGCCAAAGCTGAAACAAAATCCAGAGACAAAAGCCTGAGCAAGCGCCTCAGACTCGCTCATTCTTCATATCCTGAAGAGTTCTTCTCAGGGTTTGTAGATCGGGCGTGCCGTACCTACGTCCCCAAACTTAAGCTGAGTTTGTGTTTTCAGTCTTCTGTCCTCAAAGTCCTGGGCCACACTCCCTCCAGGCTGGGGCCCCTGGAGCCACACATTAGGACTGCCCCCACCCAATCCATGGGAATTCTGCCCATTCCATTGTCAAAAATCGTACAAATTAGGAGGACCCTCCAAAGTCCCTGAGGCCATCCCAATAGTGTAGGTCGCCCGGGACAAAAAGGGCGGTTGATACCGGGTGAGCATCTACCTCCACTCATCTACCTCCACTCATACCAAGAAGATTGAACCAGACAGGACCCGAGACCATTATCGGATCCATTGCTTTGGTTTACAGGCATGTCTCCTCAAAAGCTTGGATTCCAATACCAGCAGAGGATATTTCCTGAGGCACCCATCCGAACAAATCTCGTCTCCACAAGGAAACTTGTGCATGGGAGCTAAGCCAAAGCTTAGGAGAATACTTCAGGGTCCCGGTGCCACCTCTTCATACCAAGGCCCGCATGAACACAAACACACGTTAGGACCCATCCTCTGGAAAGTGCATTTCAACTCAGCCACCCCGGTTGCTCCCGCAGATCCTTTAGATCTAAACTCTCTTGTTGCTAGGAGACAATTGGAGGGGAGGCGGACTTCCCAGGCATCCATCCTCGAACGGTGCTCTGGAGTCATTCCATATGGGATGTCCTGGAGCTGTCCAACAGGTCTCAATTGTCCCGCAGAAGGAATCCTTGAAGGGGGCATCCCACATCTCCGAACGTGGAAAACCTCCATGGCCTCGAGATTCCGCTCCCTTCATGAAGGGGCCGTCATGCACAGAAACTCCAACCTGAGCCAACGTCGGATCCTCGCCCTGACTTCAGATGCATGAGATATTGGTTCAGATCTGCAGGGGGTACCTGCCGTGCCCTCACCCTGAATCCGAAGTCTAGCTTGTGTTCTCAGACTTCCGTCCTCACTCTCCTGGCCCCGAAGCCCTCTAGTTTGGCAATTCCGGACCGATAATGAAGCACTCGGCCTGCCCTCTAGAAAAAATATATTGCCTAATGAGCAGCCCAGGCAGTTTAAATGAGGATAAACCTACACGGCACTCGAATGTACCCAAATTATATAGTCTAACCTGGGCACTAATGCACTGTCTGACACAACCTGAGCCCGGACCTGCTGACCAACACCCAGACAGCTGACCGCACGCTGAGCACATCAGACCCGCCATGGCCTTAGGTCATCATCTCTTCCCTCCCTCAGTTTTCAGGCTTCAGAACCTAGACCTTATCTACAATCACTGCCCACGGGTGACTGTGATGCAGAAATCAGAACTCTTCCTGACCCATGGCAAGAAACCTTGTGGTTGGCATGTTGTCCAACGTTCAGTGTAGGAGAAACCAGCATTCACCCTGAGGCCCCTCCCATTCTTGAGTGCGACGAGAGCATAAACACGCATTGTGATCTCAGCGTGAGTCCTGTCCTCTAGTAAGTCCTCTCAGTGGCTGGACCATTAGATGTCATAATGGGCTTGACATGTCCCTAGTCCCCAATTTTTAACCAGATTTCTGGTTGTCCAGTCGCCCCACCCCAGGACTCTACTCTGAAATCCCTCATTTGGTGGGAGATCTGAGCTTGAAAAACAAAATGAAACAAATCGACAACAACAACAAAAAAACGGACTTCTTCGATCCCCAGAATGACACCAAACTCTTTGGACGGGACCGAACCCCCAGAGAGTAAGACTCGTCCATTTCCCATGAAGTCACCCGGCAGTTTCACGACCATGAGTGACACGATATCCAGAGACAAAAACTTGAGCAAGAGCCTCACACTTGCCCTTTTTTCATATCCCGAAGTGTTCTCCTCATGGTCTGTAGATCAGTCGTGCCATACCTATGACCCAAAACATAATCCGAGTTTGTGTTTTCGGACAACTGTCCAAAAAGCTCTGGCCTACACACCCTACAGGCTCAGAGCCCTGGAGCCAAACCTGAGGACTGTACTTGCCCTCTCCAAGGGAATTGTATGTGCCCATTCCAATGGCCAAAACCCTAATAGTAGGATAACCTCCAAAGTCCCTGAGGCCATCCCAATATTTGTGGCTTCCCAGGACAAACAGGGGCAATCTGAGCCCATCTGAGCACCTACCTGCACTCAGACCCGTAGACTGATGTCCCCAGACGTAAAAAGGAACGAACAGGCCCCTAGGCACTAATCGGATCCATTGCTTTGGTTACCAGGCATCTCTCCTCAGAGGCCTGGATTTCAATACCAGCATATGGCTGTTTCTTGACTCACCCATCGGAACAAATCTCATCTACACATGGGAAACATGCACGTTGGAGCTGTGTCAAAGCCTCTGTTTAGGAGAACCCTTCAGGGCCCCAGGGCCACCGCTTCATTCCAAGGTCTCCATAGACACAAAAACATATTAGGACACATCCACAGGAGAGTCCATTTCAACTCAGCCTCCTCGGTTGCCCCCCACATTCCAGCAGATCTAACCTGTCTTGTTGCTTGGAGACCATTGGAATGCGAGGTGGGCTACCGAGCCATCCATCCTTAGAACCCTGCTCGGAATCGTTGGCCTGGAGCCAACCAACAGGTCTCAATTGTCCTGCAGAAGAATCTTTGCAGTTTGGAGCTTCTCACAACTCCCATCGTGGGAAAACCCCCATGTCCTCGTGATCCAACCCCCTTCAAGAGAGGGCCATCAGGGCAGAAAGTCCAACCTGAGCGATCGTCTGATCCTTGCCCTGAATTCAGATGCACGAGATCTCTATTGAGGTCTGTAGATTGTGCCTGCCATATCCTCACCCAGAAGCCTAGGCCTAGCTTGGGTTCTCAGACTCCGTCCTCAGACTACTGGCCCACAAGCCCTCCAGTTGGGCAATCCAGAACTACAATGCCGCTCTCTGCCTGCCCTACAGAAGTAAAACATTGCCCTCAGGGCCACCCCGAAACCCCAAATGAGGATCAACCTGCACGCCATTCGGCTGTACCCCAAACATATAGGCTGACCTGGGCACTATTTCCCCTTCTGACCCAGCCTGAGCCTGGACCTCCTGGTCCCACCCAGACAGCTGGCCGCACACTGAGCACATCGGACCCGCCATGGCCTTAGGTCGTCATCTCTTCCCAACTGCGGTTTTTTAGGCTCCAGAACCTAGACCTTATCTCCAACCACTGCCCAGGGTTGAAAATGATGCAGAAATCAGAACTCTTTCCCCATGGCAAGAAACCTTGTGGTTGGCATGTTGTCCAACGTTCAGTGTAGTTGAAACAAGCGTGGCCCATGAGGCCCAGCCCATGCTTGCGGGCCACATTGGTCACAAACACACATTGTAACCCTCAGCCTGAGCCCAGTCCTGAGGTAAGGCCTCTCAGGGCCTATATGAAGAGACAGCATATTGGGCTTGCCATGCCCCTAGGCCCCAATTTTTAAACATAGTTCGGGTTGTCCCTTCACTCTTCCCCAGGGCTCTGCTTTGGAATTCCTCTTTTGGTGGGACACCTGAGGTAACAAACCTGAAAGGAGTCCTCCCATCCCACAGATTGACGAAAAACAATTGGGATAGGGCCAAATCCACAGAGAGGAAGATTCATCCATGGCCCATGAGACCTCCCCAACATTCCACGGCCAAAGCTGAAACAAAATCCAGAGACAAAAGCCTGAGCAAGCGCCTCAGACTCGCTCATTCTTCATATCCTGAAGAGTTCTTCTCAGGGTTTGTAGATCGGGCGTGCCGTACCTACGTCCCCAAACTTAAGCTGAGTTTGTGTTTTCAGTCTTCTGTGCTCAAAGTCCTGGGCCACACTCCCTCCAGGCTGGGGCCCCTGGAGCCACACATTAGGACTGCCCCCACCCAATCCATGGGAATTCTGCCCATTCCATTTTCAAAAATCGTACAAATTAGGAGAACCCTCCAAAGTCCCTGAGGCCATCCCAATAGTGTAGGTCGCCCGGGACAAAAAGGGCGGTTGATACCGGGTGAGCATCTACCTCCATCTACCTCCACTCATACCAAGAAGATTGAACCAGACAGGACCCGAGACCATTATCGGATCCATTGCTTTGGTTTACAGGCATGTCTCCTCAAAAGCTTGGATTCCAATACCAGCAGAGGATATTTCCTGAGGCACCCATCCGAACAAATCTCGTCTCCACAAGGAAACTTGTGCATGGGAGCTAAGCCAAAGCTTAGGAGAATACTTCAGGGTCCCGGTGCCACCTCTTCATACCAAGGCCCGCATGAACACAAACACACGTTAGGACCCATCCTCTGGAAAGTGCATTTCAACTCAGCCACCCCGGTTGCTCCCGCAGATCCTTTAGATCTAAACCCTCTTGTTGCTAGGAGATAATTGGAGGGGAGGCGGACTTCCCAGGCATCCATCCTGGAACGGTGCTCTGGAGTCATTCCATATGGGATGTCCTGGAGCTGTCCAACAGGTCTCAATTGTCCCGCAGAAGGAATCCTTGAAGGGGGCATCCCACATCTCCCAACGTGGAAAACCTCCATGGCCTCGAGATTCCGCTCCCTTCATGAAGGGGCCGTCATGCACAGAAACTCCAACCTGAGCCATCGTCGGATCCTCCCCCTGACTCAGATGCATGAGATATTGGTTCAGATCTGCAGGGGGTACCTGCCGTGCCCTCACCCTGAATCCGAAGTCTAGCTTGTGTTCTCAGACTTCCGTCCTCACTCTCCTGGCCCCGAAGCCCTCTAGTTTGGCAATTCCGGACCGACAATGAAGCACTCTGCCTGCCCTCTAGAAAAAATATATTGCCTAATGAGCAGCCCAGGCAGTTTAAATGAGGATAAACCTACACGGCACTCGAATGTACCCAAATTATATAATCTAACCTGGGCACTAATGCACTGTCTGACACAACCTGAGCCCGGACCTGCTGACCAACACCCAGACAGCTGACCGCACGCTGAGCACATCAGACCCGCCATGGCCTTAGGTCATCATCTCTTCCCTCCCTCAGTTTTCAGGCTTCAGAACCTAGACCTTATCTACAATCACTGCCCACGGGTGACTGTGATGCAGAAATCAGAACTCTTCCTGACCCATGGCAAGAAACCTTGTGGTTGGCATGTTGTCCAACGTTCAGTGTAGGAGAAAACAGCATTCACCCTGAGGCCCCTCCCATTCTTGAGTGCGACGAGAGCATAAACACGCATTGTTACCTCAGCGTAAGTCCTGTCCTCTAGTAAGTCCTCTCAGTGGCTGGAACATTAGATGTCATAATGGGCTTGACATGTCCCTAGTCCCCAATTTTTAACCAGATTTCTGGTTGTCCAGTCGCCCCACCCCAGGGCTCTACTCTGGAATCCCTCATTTGGTGGGACATCTGAGGTTGAAAAACAAAATGAAACAAATCGACAACAACAAAACAACGGACTTCTTCCATCCCCAGAATGACCCCAAACTCTTTGGACGGGACCGAACCCCCAGAGAGTAAGACTCGTCCATTTCCCATGAAGTCACCCGGCATTTTCACGACCATGAGTGACACGATATCCAGAGACAAAAACTTGAGCAAGAGCCTCACACTCGCCCTTTTTTCATATCCCGAAGTGTTCTCCTCATGGTCTGTAGATCAGTCCTGCCATACCTATGACCCAAAACATAAGCCGAGTTTGTGTTTTCAGACAACTGTCCAAACAGCTCTGGCCTACACACCCTACAGGCTCAGGGCCCTGGAGCCAAACCTGAGGACTGTACTTGCCCTCTCCAAGGGAATTGTATGTGCCCATTCCAATGGCCACAACCCTACTAATAGGATAACCTCCAAAGTCCCTGAGGCCATCCCAATAGTTGTGGCTTCCCAGGACAAACAGGGGCAATCTGAGCCCATCTGAGCACCTACCTGCACTCAGACTCGTAGACTGACGTCCCCAGAGGTAAAAAGGAACGAACAGGCCCCTAGGCACTAATCGGATCCATTGCTTTGGTTTCCAGGCATCTCTCCTCAGAGGCCTGGATTTCAATAGCAGCATATGGCTGTTTCTTGACTCACCCATCAGTACAAATCTCATCTACACATGGGAAACATGCACGTTGGAGCTGTGTCAAAGCCTCTGTTTAGGGGAACCTTTCAGGGCGGCAGGGCCACCGCGTCATTCCAAGGTCTCCATAGACACAAAAACATATTAGGACACATCCACAGGAGAGTCCATTTCAACTCAGCCTCCTCGGTTGCCCCCCACATCCAGCAGATCTAACCTGTCTTGTTGCTTGGAGACAATTGGAATGCGAGGTGGGCTACCTAGTCATCCATCCTTAGAACCCTGCTCAGAATCGTTGGCCTAGAGCCAACCAACAGGTCTCAATTTTCCTGCAGAAGAATCTTTGAAGTTTGGAGCTTCTCACAACTCCCATCGTGGGAAAAACCCCATGTCCTCGTGATCCAACCCCCTTCAAGAAAGGGCCATCAGGGCAGAAAGTCCAACCTGAGCGATCGTCTGATCCTTGCCCTGACTTCAGATGCACGAGATCTCTATTGAGGTCTGTAGATTGTGCCTGCCATATCCTCACCCAGAAACCTAGGCCTAGCTTGGGTTCTCAGACTCCGTCCTCAGACTACTGGCCCACAATCCCTCCAGATTGGCAATCCAGAACTACAATGCCGCACTGTGCCTGCCCTACAGAAGTAAATCATTGCCCTCAGGGCTACCCCGAAACCCCAAATGAGGATCAACCTGCACGCCATTCGGCTGTACCCCAAACATATAGGCTGACCTGGGCACTATTTCCCCTACTGACCCAGCCTGAGCCTGGACCTCCTGGTCCCACCCAGACAGCTGGCCGCACACTGAGCACATCGGACCCGCCACGGCCTTAGGTCGTCATCTCTTCCCAACTGCGGTTTTCAGGCTCCAGAACCTAGACCTTATCTCCAACCACTGCCCAGGGTTGAAAATGATGCAGAAATCAGAACTCTTTCCCCATGGCAAGAAACCTTGTGCTTGGCATGTTGTCCAACGTTCAGTGTAGTTGAAACAAGCGTGGCCCATGAGGCCCAGCTCATGCTTGAGGGCCACATTGGTCACAAACACACATTGTGACCCTCAGCCTGAGCCCAGTCCTCAGGTAAGGCCTCTCAGGGCCTATATGAAGAGACAGCATATTGGGCTTGCCATGCCCCTAGGCCCCAATTTTTAACCAAAGTTCGGGTTGTCCCTTCACTCTTCCCCAGGGCTCTGCTTTGGAATTCCTCTTTTGGTGGGACACCTGAGGTAACAAACCTGAAAGGAGTCCTCCCATCCCACAGATTGACGAAAAACAATTGGGATCGGGCCAAATCCACAGAGAGAAAGATTCGTCCATGGCCCATGAGACCTCCCCAACATTCCAAGGCCATCGCTGAAACAAAATCCAGAGATAAAATCCTGAGCAAGCGCCTCAGACTCGCTCATTCTTCATATCCTGAAGAGTTCTTCTCAGGGTTTGTAGATCGGGCGTGCCATACCTACGTCCCAAAACTTAAGCTGAGTTTGTGTTTTCAGTCTTCTGTCCTCAAAGTCCTGGGCCACACTCCCTCCAGGCTGGGGCCCCTGGAGCCACACATTAGGACTGCACCCACCCAATCCATGGGAATTCTGCCCATTCCATTGTCAAAAATCGTACAAATTAGGAGAACCCTCCAAAGTCCCTGAGGCCATCCCAATAGTGTAGGTCGCCCGGGACAAAAAGGGCGGTTGATACCGGGTGAGCATCTACCTCCACTCATCTACCTCCACTCATACCAAGAAGATTGAACCAGACAGGACCCGAGACCATTATCGGATCCATTGCTTTGGTTTACAGGCATGTCTCCTCAAAAGCCTGGATTCCAATACCAGCAGAGGGGATTTCCTGAGGCACTCATCAGAACAAATCTCGTCTCCACAAGGAAACTTGTGCATGGGAGCTAAGCCAAAGCTTAGGAGAATACTTCAGGGTCCCGGTGCCACCTCCCCATTCCAAGGCCTCATGGACACAAACACAGGTTAGGACCCATCCTCTGGAAAGTGTATTTCAACTCAGCCACCCCGGTTGCTCCCGCAGATCCATTAGATCTAAACTGTCTTGTTGCTAGGAGACAATTGGAAGGCGAGGCGGACTTCCCAGGCATCCATCCTGGAACGGTGCTCTGGAGTCATTCCATATGGGATGTCCAGGAGCTGTCCAACAGGTCTCAATTGTCCCGCAGAAGGAATCCTTGAAGGGGGCATCCCAAATCTCCCAACGTGGAAAACCTCCATGGCCTCGAGATTCCGCTCCCTTCATGAAGGGGCCGTCATGCACAGAAACTCCAACCTGAGCCAACGTCGGATCCTCGCCCTGACTTCAGATGCATGAGATATTGGTTCAGATCTGCAGGGGGTACCTGCCGTGCCCTCACCCTGAATCCGAAGTCTAGCTTGTGTTCTCAGATTTCCGTCCTCACTCTCCTGGCCCCGAAGCCCTCTAGTTTGGCAATTCCAGACCGACAATGAAGCACTCTGCCTGCCCTCTAGAAAAAATATATTGCCCAATGACCTGCCTAGGCAGCTTAAATGAAGATAAACCTACACGGCACTCGAATGTACCCAAATTATATAGTCTAACCTGGGCACTAATGCACTGTCTGACACAACCTGAGCCCGGACCTGCTGACCAACACACAGACAGCTGACCGCACGCTGAGCACATCAGACCCGCCATGGCCTTAGGTCATCATCTCTTCCCTACCTCAGTTTTCAGGCTTCAGAACCTAGACCTTATCTCCAATCACTGCCCACGGGTGACTGTGATGCCGAAATCAGAACTCTTCCTGACCCATGGCAAGAAACCTTATGGTTGGCATGTTGTCCAACGTTCAGTGTAGAAGAAACCAGCATTCACCCTGAGGCCCCGCCCATTCTTGAGTGCGACGAGAGCATAAACACGCATTGTGACCTCAGCGTGAGTCCTGTCCTCTAGTAAGTCCTCTCAGTGGCTGGACCATTAGATGTCATAATGGGCTTGACATGTCCCTAGTCCCCAATTTTTAAACAGATTTCTGGTTGTCCAGTCGCCCCACCCCAGGGCTCTACTCTGGATTCCCTCATTTTGTGGGACATCTGAAGTTGAAAAACAAAATGAAACAAATCGACAACAACAACAAAAAAACGGACTTCTTCGATCCCCAGAATGACCCCAAACTCTTTGGACGGGACCGAATCCCCAGAGAGTAAGACTCGTCCATTTCCCATGAAGTCACCCGGCAATTTCACGACCATGAGTGACACGATATCCAGAGACAAAAACTTGAGCAAGAGCCTCACACTCGCCCTTTTTTCATATCCCGAAGTGTTCTCCTCATGGTCTGTAGATCAGTCCTGCCATACCTATGACCCAAAACGTAAGCCGAGTTTGTGTTTTCAGACAACTGTCCAAACAGCTCTGGCCTACACACCCTACAGGCTCAGTCCCTGGAGCCAAACCTGAGGACTGTACTTGCCCTCTCCAAGGGAATTGTATGTGCCCATTCCAATGGCCAAAACCCTAATAGTAGGATAACCTCCAAAGTCCCTGAGGCCATCCCAATAGTTGTGGCTTCCCAGGACAAACAGGGGCAATCTGAGCCCATCTGAGCACGTACCTGCACTCAGACCCGTAGACTGAGGTCCCCAGAGGTAAAAAGGAACGAACAGGCCCCTAGGCACTAATCGGATCCATTGCTTTGGTTTCCAGGCATCTCTCCTCAGAGGCCTGGATTTCAATACCAGCATATGGCTGTTTCTTGACTCACCCATCGGAACAAATCTCATCTACACATGGGAAACATGCACGTTGGAGCTGTGTCAAAGCCTCTGTTTAGGAGAACCCTTCAGGGCCCCAGGGCCACCGCTTCATTCCAAGGTCTCCATAGACACAAAAACATATTAGGACACATCCACAGGAGAGTCCATTTCAACTCAGCCTCCTCGGTTGCCCCCCACATTCCAGCAGATCTAACCTGTCTTGTTGCTTGGAGACCATTGGAATGCGAGGTGGGCTACCGAGCCATCCATCCTTAGAACCCTGCTCAGAATCGTTGGCCTGGAGCCAACCAACAGGTCTCAATTGTCCTGCAGAAGAATCTTTGCAGTTTGGAGCTTCTCACAACTCCCATCGTGGGAAAACCCCCATGTCCTCGTGATCCAACCCCCTTCAAGAGAAGGCCATCAGGGCAGAAAGTCCAACCTTAGCGATCGTCTGATCCTTGCCCTGACTTCAGATGCACGAGATCTCTATTGAGGTCTGTAGATTGTGCCTGCCATATCCTCACCCAGAAGCCTAGGCCTAGCTTGGGTTCTCAGACTCCGTCCTCAGACTACTGGCCCACAAGCCCTCCAGTTGGGCAATCCAGAACTACAATGCCGCTCTCTGCCTGCCCTACAGAAGTAAAACATTGCCCTCAGGGCTACCCCGAAACCCCAAATGAGGATCAACCTGCACGCCATTCGGCTGTACCCCAAACATATAGGCTGACCTGGGCACTATTTCCCCTTCTGACCCAGCCTGAGCCTGGACCTCCTGGTCCCACCCAGACAGCTGGCCGCACACTGAGCACATCGGACCCGCCATGGCCTTAGGTCGTCATCTCTTCCCAACTGCGGTTTTTTAGGCTCCAGAACCTAGACCTTATCTCCAACCACTGCCCAGGGTTGAAAATGATGCAGAAATCAGAACTCTTTCCCCATGGCAAGAAACCTTGTGGTTGGCATGTTGTCCAACGTTCAGTGTAGTTGAAACAAGCGTGGCCCATGAGGCCCAGCCCATGCTTGCGGGCCACATTGGTCACAAACACACATTGTAACCCTCAGCCTGAGCCCAGTCCTCAGGTAAGGCCTCTCAGGGCCTATATGAAGAGACAGCATATTGGGCTTGCCATGCCCCTAGGCCCCAATTTTTAAACATAGTTCGGGTTGTCCCTTCACTCTTCCCCAGGGCTCTGCTTTGGAATTCCTCTTTTGGTGGGACACCTGAGGTAACAAACCTGAAAGGAGTCCTCCCATCCCACAGATTGACGAAAAACAATTGGGATAGGGCCAAATCCACAGAGAGGAAGATTCATCCATGGCCCATGAGACCTCCCCAACATTCCACGGCCAAAGCTGAAACAAAATCCAGAGACAAAAGCCTGAGCAAGCGCCTCAGACTCGCTCATTCTTCATATCCTGAAGAGTTCTTCTCAGGGTTTGTAGATCGGGCGTGCCGTTCCTACGTCCCCAAACTTAAGCTGAGTTTGTGTTTTCAGTCTTCTGTCCTCAAAGTCCTGGGCCACACTCCCTCCAGGCTGGGGCCCCTGGAGCCACACATTAGGACTGCCCCCACCCAATCCATGGGAATTCTGCCCATTCCATTGTCAAAAATCGTACAAATTAGGAGAAACCTCCAAAGTCCCTGAGGCCATCCCAATAGTGTAGGTCGCCCGGGACAAAAAGGGCGGTTGATACCGGGTGAGCATCTACCTCCACTCATCTACCTCCACTCATACCAAGAAGATTGAACCAGACAGGACCCGAGACCATTATCGGACCCATTGCTTTGGTTTACAGGCATGTCTCCTCAAAAGCTTGGATTCCAATACCAGCAGAGGATATTTCCTGAGGCACCCATCTGAACAAATCTCGTCTCCACAAGGAAACTTGTGCATGGGAGCTAAGCCAAAGCTTAGGAGAATACTTCAGGGTCCCGGTGCCACCTCTTCATACCAAGGCCCGCATGAACACAAACACACGTTAGGACCCATCCTCTGGAAAGTGCATTTCAACTCAGCCACCCCGGTTGCTCCCGCAGATCCTTTAGATCTAAACTCTCTTGTTGCTAGGAGACAATTGGAGGGGAGGCGGACTTCCCAGGCATCCATCCTCGAACGGTGCTCTGGAGTCATTCCATATGGGATGTCCTGGAGCTGTCCAACAGGTCTCAATTGTCCCGCAGAAGGAATCCTTGCAGGGGGCATCCCACATCTCCGAACGTGGAAAACCTCCATGGCCTCGAGATTCCGCTCCCTTCATGAAGGGGCCGTCATGCACAGAAACTCCAACCTGAGCCAACGTGGGATCCTCGCCCTGACTTCAGATGCATGAGATATTGGTTCAGATCTGCAGGGGGTACCTGCCGTGCCCTCACCCTGAATCCGAAGTCTAGCTTGTGTTCTCAGACTTCCGTCCTCACTCTACTAGCCCCAAAGCCCTCAAGTTTGGCAATTCCGG
Source organism: Mustela nivalis (assembly GCF_964662115.1). Classification (NCBI taxonomy): domain Eukaryota; kingdom Metazoa; phylum Chordata; class Mammalia; order Carnivora; family Mustelidae; genus Mustela; species Mustela nivalis. The sequence continues at coordinate 53,687 of NW_028135629.1, forward strand.
ACCGACAATGAAGCACTCTGCCTGCCCTCTAGAAAAAATATATTGCCTAATGAGCAGCCCAGGCAGCTTAAATGAGGATAAACCTACACGGCACTCGAATGTACCCAAATTATATAGTCTAACCTGGGCACTAATGCACTGTCTGACACAACCTGAGCCCGGACCTGCTGACCAACACCCAGACAGCTGACCGCACGCTGAGCACATCAGACCCGCCATGGCCTTAGGTCATCATCTCTTCCCTACCTCAGTTTTCAGGCTTCAGAACCTAGACCTTATCTACAATCACTGCCCACGGGTGACTGTGATGCAGAAATCAGAACTCTTCCTGACCCATGGCAAGAAACCTTGTGGTTGGCATGTTGTCCAACGTTCAGTGTAGGAGAAACCAGCATTCACCCTGAGGCCCCTCCCATTCTTGAGTGCGACGAGAGCATAAACACGCATTGTGATCTCAGCGTGAGTCCTGTCCTCTAGTAAGTCCTCTCAGTGGCTGGACCATTAGATGTCATAATGGGCTTGACATGTCCCTAGTCCCCAATTTTTAACCAGATTTCTGGTTGTCCAGTCGCCCCACCCCAGGGCTCTACTCTGGAATCCCTCATTTGGTGGGAGATCTGAGCTTGAAAAACAAAATGAAACAAATCGACAACAACAACAAAAAAACGGACTTCTTCGATCCCCAGAATGACCCCAAACTCTTTGGACGGGACCGAACCCCAGAGAGTAAGACTAGTCCATTTCCCATGAAGTCACCCGGCAGTTTCACGACCATGAGTGACACGATATCCAGAGACAAAAACTTGAGCAAGAGCCTCACACTTGCCCTTTTTTCATATCCCGAAGTGTTCTCCTCATGGTCTGTAGATCAGTCGTGCCATACCTATGACCCAAAACATAATCCGAGTTTGTGTTTTTGGACAACTGTCCAAACAGCTCTGGCCTACACACCCTACAGGCTCAGAGCCCTGGAGCCAAACCTGAGGACTGTACTTCTCCTCTCCAAGGGAATTGTATGTGCCCATTCCAATGGCCAAAACCCTAATAGTAGGATAACCTCCAAAGTCCCTGAGGCCATCCCAATAGTTTTGGCTTCCCAGGACAAACAGGGGCAATCTGAGCCCATCTGAGCACCTACCTGCACTCAGACCCGTAGACTGATGTCCCCAGACGTAAAAAGGAACGAACAGGCCCCTAGGCACTAATCGGATCCATTGCTTTGGTTTCCAGGCATCTCTCCTCAGAGGCCTGGATTTCAATACCAGCATATGGCTGTTTCTTGACTCACCCATCGGAACAAACCTCATCTACACATGGGAAACATGCACGTTGGAGCTGTGTCAAAGCCTCTGTTTAGGAGAACCCTTCAGGGCCCCAGGGCCACCGCTTCATTCCAAGGTCTCCATAGACACAAAAACATATTAGGACACATCCACAGGAGAGTCCATTTCAACTCAGCCTCCTCGGTTGCCCCCCACATTCCAGCAGATCTAACCTGTCTTGTTGCTTGGAGACCATTGGAATGCGAGGTGGGCTACCGAGCCATCCATCCTTAGAACCCTGCTCGGAATCGTTGGCCTGGAGCCAACCAACAGGTCTCAATTGTCCTGCAGAAGAATCTTTGCAGTTTGGAGCTTCTCACAACTCCCATCGTGGGAAAACCCCCATGTCCTCGTGATCCAACCCCCTTCAAGAGAGGGCCATCAGGGCAGAAAGTCCAACCTGAGCGATCGTCTGATCCTTGCCCTGACTTCAGATGCACGAGATCTCTATTGAGGTCTGTAGATTGTGCCTGCCATATCCTCACCCAGAAGCCTAGGCCTAGCTTGGGTTCTCAGACTCCGTCCTCAGACTACTGGCCCACAAGCCCTCCAGTTGGGCAATCCAGAACTACAATGCCGCTCTCTGCCTGCCCTACAGAAGTAAAACATTGCCCTCAGGGCTACCCCGAAACCCCAAATGAGGATCAACCTGCACGCCATTCGGCTGTACCCCAAACATATAGGCTGACCTGGGCACTATTTCCCCTTCTGACCCAGCCTGAGCCTGGACCTCCTGGTCCCACCCAGACAGCTGGCCGCACACTGAGCACATCGGACCCGCCATGGCCTTAGGTCGTCATCTCTTCCCAACTGCGGTTTTTTAGGCTCCAGAACCTAGACCTTATCTCCAACCACTGCCCAGGGTTGAAAATGATGCAGAAATCAGAACTCTTTCCCCATGGCAAGAAACCTTGTGGTTGGCATGTTGTCCAACGTTCAGTGTAGTTGAAACAAGCGTGGCCCATGAGGCCCAGCCCATGCTTGCGGGCCACATTGGTCACAAACACACATTGTAACCCTCAGCCTGAGCCCAGTCCTCAGGTAAGGCCTCTCAGGGCCTATATGAAGAGACAGCATATTGGGCTTGCCATGCCCCTAGGCCCCAATTTTTAAACATAGTTCGGGTTGTCCCTTCACTCTTCCCCAGGGCTCTGCTTTGGAATTCCTCTTTTGGTGGGACACCTGAGGTAACAAACCTGAAAGGAGTCCTCCCATCCCACAGATTGACGAAAAACAATTGGGATAGGGCCAAATCCACAGAGAGGAAGATTCATCCATGGCCCATGAGACCTCCCCAACATTCCACGGCCAAAGCTGAAACAAAATCCAGAGACAAAAGCCTGAGCAAGCGCCTCAGACTCGCTCATTCTTCATATCCTGAAGAGTTCTTCTCAGGGTTTGTAGATCGGGCGTGCCGTTCCTACGTCCCCAAACTTAAGCTGAGTTTGTGTTTTCAGTCTTCTGTCCTCAAAGTCCTGGGCCACACTCCCTCCAGGCTGGGGCCCCTGGAGCCACACATTAGGACTGCCCCCACCCAATCCATGGGAATTCTGCCCATTCCATTGTCAAAAATCGTACAAATTAGGAGAACCCTCCAAAGTCCCTGAGGCCATCCCAATAGTGTAGGTCGCCCGGGACAAAAAGGGCGGTTGATACCGGGTGAGCATCTACCTCCACTCATCTACCTCCACTCATACCAAGAAGATTGAACCAGACAGGACCCGAGACCATTATCGGACCCATTGCTTTGGTTTACAGGCATGTCTCCTCAAAAGCTTGGATTCCAATACCAGCAGAGGATATTTCCTGAGGCACCCATCCGAACAAATCTCGTCTCCACAAGGAAACTTGTGCATGGGAGCTAAGCCAAAGCTTAGGAGAATACTTCAGGGTCCCGGTGCCACCTCTTCATACCAAGGCCCGCATGAACACAAACACACGTTAGGACCCATCCTCTGGAAAGTGCATTTCAACTCAGCCACCCCGGTTGCTCCCGCAGATCCTTTAGATCTAAACTCTCTTGTTGCTAGGAGACAATTGGAGGGGAGGCGGACTTCCCAGGCATCCATCCTCGAACGGTGCTCTGGAGTCATTCCATATGGGATGTCCTGGAGCTGTCCAACAGGTCTCAATTGTCCCGCAGAAGGAATCCTTGCAGGGGGCATCCCACATCTCCGAACGTGGAAAACCTCCATGGCCTCGAGATTCCGCTCCCTTCATGAAGGGGCCGTCATGCACAGAAACTCCAACCTGAGCCAACGTGGGATCCTCGCCCTGACTTCAGATGCATGAGATATTGGTTCAGATCTGCAGGGGGTACCTGCCGTGCCCTCACCCTGAATCCGAAGTCTAGCTTGTGTTCTCAGACTTCCGTCCTCACTCTACTGGCCCCAAAGCCCTCAAGTTTGGCAATTCCGGACCGACAATGAAGCACTCTGCCTGCCCTCTAGAAAAAATATATTGCCTAATGAGCAGCCCAGGCAGCTTAAATGAGGATAAACCTACACGGCACTCGAATGTACCCAAATTATATAGTCTAACCTGGGCACTAATGCACTGTCTGACACAACCTGAGCCCGGACCTGCTGACCAACACCCAGACAGCTGACCGCACGCTGAGCACATCAGACCCGCCATGGCCTTAGGTCATCATCTCTTCCCTACCTCAGTTTTCAGGCTTCAGAACCTAGACCTTATCTACAATCACTGCCCACGGGTGACTGTGATGCAGAAATCAGAACTCTTCCTGACCCATGGCAAGAAACCTTGTGGTTGGCATGTTGTCCAACGTTCAGTGTAGGAGAAACCAGCATTCACCCTGAGGCCCCTCCCATTCTTGAGTGCGACGAGAGCATAAACACGCATTGTGATCTCAGCGTGAGTCCTGTCCTCTAGTAAGTCCTCTCAGTGGCTGGACCATTAGATGTCATAATGGGCTTGACATGTCCCTAGTCCCCAATTTTTAACCAGATTTCTGGTTGTCCAGTCGCCCCACCCCAGGGCTCTACTCTGGAATCCCTCATTTGGTGGGAGATCTGAGCTTGAAAAACAAAATGAAACAAATCGACAACAACAACAAAAAAACGGACTTCTTCGATCCCCAGAATGACCCCAAACTCTTTGGACGGGACCGAACCCCAGAGAGTAAGACTAGTCCATTTCCCATGAAGTCACCCGGCAGTTTCACGACCATGAGTGACACGATATCCAGAGACAAAAACTTGAGCAAGAGCCTCACACTTGCCCTTTTTTCATATCCCGAAGTGTTCTCCTCATGGTCTGTAGATCAGTCGTGCCATACCTATGACCCAAAACATAATCCGAGTTTGTGTTTTTGGACAACTGTCCAAACAGCTCTGGCCTACACACCCTACAGGCTCAGAGCCCTGGAGCCAAACCTGAGGACTGTACTTCTCCTCTCCAAGGGAATTGTATGTGCCCATTCCAATGGCCAAAACCCTAATAGTAGGATAACCTCCAAAGTCCCTGAGGCCATCCCAATAGTTTTGGCTTCCCAGGACAAACAGGGGCAATCTGAGCCCATCTGAGCACCTACCTGCACTCAGACCCGTAGACTGATGTCCCCAGACGTAAAAAGGAACGAACAGGCCCCTAGGCACTAATCGGATCCATTGCTTTGGTTTCCAGGCATCTCTCCTCAGAGGCCTGGATTTCAATACCAGCATATGGCTGTTTCTTGACTCACCCATCGGAACAAATCTCATCTACACATGGGAAACATGCACGTTGGAGCTGTGTCAAAGCCTCTGTTTAGGAGAACCCTTCAGGGCCCCAGGGCCACCGCTTCATTCCAAGGTCTCCATAGACACAAAAACATATTAGGACACATCCACAGGAGAGTCCATTTCAACTCAGCCTCCTCGGTTGCCCCCCACATTCCAGCAGATCTAACCTGTCTTGTTGCTTGGAGACCATTGGAATGCGAGGTGGGCTACCGAGCCATCCATCCTTAGAACCCTGCTCGGAATCGTTGGCCTGGAGCCAACCAACAGGTCTCAATTGTCCTGCAGAAGAATCTTTGCAGTTTGGAGCTTCTCACAACTCCCATCGTGGGAAAACCCCCATGTCCTCGTGATCCAACCCCCTTCAAGAGAGGGCCATCAGGGCAGAAAGTCCAACCTGAGCGATCGTCTGATCCTTGCCCTGACTTCAGATGCACGAGATCTCTATTGAGGTCTGTAGATTGTGCCTGCCATATCCTCACCCAGAAGCCTAGGCCTAGCTTGGGTTCTCAGACTCCGTCCTCAGACTACTGGCCCACAAGCCCTCCAGTTGGGCAATCCAGAACTACAATGCCGCTCTCTGCCTGCCCTACAGAAGTAAAACATTGCCCTCAGGGCTACCCCGAAACCCCAAATGAGGATCAACCTGCACGCCATTCGGCTGTACCCCAAACATATAGGCTGACCTGGGCACTATTTCCCCTTCTGACCCAGCCTGAGCCTGGACCTCCTGGTCCCACCCAGACAGCTGGCCGCACACTGAGCACATCGGACCCGCCATGGCCTTAGGTCGTCATCTCTTCCCAACTGCGGTTTTTTAGGCTCCAGAACCTAGACCTTATCTCCAACCACTGCCCAGGGTTGAAAATGATGCAGAAATCAGAACTCTTTCCCCATGGCAAGAAACCTTGTGGTTGGCATGTTGTCCAACGTTCAGTGTAGTTGAAACAAGCGTGGCCCATGAGGCCCAGCCCATGCTTGCGGGCCACATTGGTCACAAACACACATTGTAACCCTCAGCCTGAGCCCAGTCCTCAGGTAAGGCCTCTCAGGGCCTATATGAAGAGACAGCATATTGGGCTTGCCATGCCCCTAGGCCCCAATTTTTAAACATAGTTCGGGTTGTCCCTTCACTCTTCCCCAGGGCTCTGCTTTGGAATTCCTCTTTTGGTGGGACACCTGAGGTAACAAACCTGAAAGGAGTCCTCCCATCCCACAGATTGACGAAAAACAATTGGGATAGGGCCAAATCCACAGAGAGGAAGATTCATCCATGGCCCATGAGACCTCCCCAACATTCCACGGCCAAAGCTGAAACAAAATCCAGAGACAAAAGCCTGAGCAAGCGCCTCAGACTCGCTCATTCTTCATATCCTGAAGAGTTCTTCTCAGGGTTTGTAGATCGGGCGTGCCGTTCCTACGTCCCCAAACTTAAGCTGAGTTTGTGTTTTCAGACTTCTGTCCTCAAAGTCCTGGGCCACACTCCCTCCAGGCTGGGGCCCCTGGAGCCACACATTAGGACTGCCCCCACCCAATCCATGGGAATTCTGCCCATTCCATTGTCAAAAATCGTACAAATTAGGAGAACCCTCCAAAGTCCCTGAGGCCATCCCAATAGTGTAGGTCGCCCGGGACAAAAAGGGCGGTTGATACCGGGTGAGCATCTACCTCCACTCATCTACCTCCACTCATACCAAGAAGATTGAACCAGACAGGACCCGAGACCATTATCGGACCCATTGCTTTGGTTTACAGGCATGTCTCCTCAAAAGCTTGGATTCCAATACCAGCAGAGGATATTTCCGGAGGCACCCATCCGAACAAATCTCGTCTCCACAAGGAAACTTGTGCATGGGAGCTAAGCCAAAGCTTAGGAGAATACTTCAGGGTCCCGGTGCCACCTCTTCATACCAAGGCCCGCATGAACACAAACACACGTTAGGACCCATCCTCTGGAAAGTGCATTTCAACTCAGCCACCCCGGTTGCTCCCGCAGATCCTTTAGATCTAAACTCTCTTGTTGCTAGGAGACAATTGGAGGGGAGGCGGACTTCCCAGGCATCCATCCTCGAACGGTGCTCTGGAGTCATTCCATATGGGATGTCCTGGAGCTGTCCAACAGGTCTCAATTGTCCCGCAGAAGGAATCCTTGCAGGGGGCATCCCACATCTCCGAACGTGGAAAACCTCCATGGCCTCGAGATTCCGCTCCCTTCATGAAGGGGCCGTCATGCACAGAAACTCCAACCTGAGCCAACGTGGGATCCTCGCCCTGACTTCAGATGCATGAGATATTGGTTCAGATCTGCAGGGGGTACCTGCCGTGCCCTCACCCTGAATCCGAAGTCTAGCTTGTGTTCTCAGACTTCCGTCCTCACTCTACTGGCCCCAAAGCCCTCAAGTTTGGCAATTCCGGACCGACAATGAAGCACTCTGCCTGCCCTCTAGAAAAAATATATTGCCTAATGAGCAGCCCAGGCAGCTTAAATGAGGATAAACCTACACGGCACTCGAATGTACCCAAATTATATAGTCTAACCTGGGCACTAATGCACTGTCTGACACAACCTGAGCCCGGACCTGCTGACCAACACCCAGACAGCTGACCGCACGCTGAGCACATCAGACCCGCCATGGCCTTAGGTCATCATCTCTTCCCTACCTCAGTTTTCAGGCTTCAGAACCTAGACCTTATCTACAATCACTGCCCACGGGTGACTGTGATGCAGAAATCAGAACTCTTCCTGACCCATGGCAAGAAACCTTGTGGTTGGCATGTTGTCCAACGTTCAGTGTAGGAGAAACCAGCATTCACCCTGAGGCCCCTCCCATTCTTGAGTGCGACGAGAGCATAAACACGCATTGTGATCTCAGCGTGAGTCCTGTCCTCTAGTAAGTCCTCTCAGTGGCTGGACCATTAGATGTCATAATGGGCTTGACATGTCCCTAGTCCCCAATTTTTAACCAGATTTCTGGTTGTCCAGTCGCCCCACCCCAGGGCTCTACTCTGGAATCCCTCATTTGGTGGGAGATCTGAGCTTGAAAAACAAAATGAAACAAATCGACAACAACAACAAAAAAACGGACTTCTTCGATCCCCAGAATGACCCCAAACTCTTTGGACGGGACCGAACCCCCAGAGAGTAAGACTGGTCCATTTCCCATGAAGTCACCCGGCAGTTTCACGACCATGAGTGACACGATATCCAGAGACAAAAACTTGAGCAAGAGCCTCACACTTGCCCTTTTTTCATATCCCGAAGTGTTCTCCTCATGGTCTGTAGATCAGTCGTGCCATACCTATGACCCAAAACATAATCCGAGTTTGTGTTTTCGGACAACTGTCCAAACAGCTCTGGCCTACACACCCTACAGGCTCAGAGCCCTGGAGCCAAACCTGAGGACTGTACTTCCCCTCTCCAAGGGAATTGTATGTGCCCATTCCAATGGCCAAAACCCTAATAGTAGGATAACCTCCAAAGTCCCTGAGGCCATCCCAATAGTTTTGGCTTCCCAGGACAAACAGGGGCAATCTGAGCCCATCTGAGCACCTACCTGCACTCAGACCCGTAGACTGATGTCCCCAGACGTAAAAAGGAACGAACAGGCCCCTAGGCACTAATCGGATCCATTGCTTTGGTTTCCAGGCATCTCTCCTCAGAGGCCTGGATTTCAATACCAGCATATGGCTGTTTCTTGACTCACCCATCGGAACAAATCTCATCTACACATGGGAAACATGCACGTTGGAGCTGTGTCAAAGCCTCTGTTTAGGAGAACCCTTCAGGGCCCCAGGGCCACCGCTTCATTCCAAGGTCTCCATAGACACAAAAACATATTAGGACACATCCACAGGAGAGTCCATTTCAACTCAGCCTCCTCGGTTGCCCCCCACATTCCAGCAGATCTAACCTGTCTTGTTGCTTGGAGACCATTGGAATGCGAGGTGGGCTACCGAGCCATCCATCCTTAGAACCCTGCTCGGAATCGTTGGCCTGGAGCCAACCAACAGGTCTCAATTGTCCTGCAGAAGAATCTTTGCAGTTTGGAGCTTCTCACAACTCCCATCGTGGGAAAACCCCCATGTCCTCGTGATCCAACCCCCTTCAAGAGAGGGCCATCAGGGCAGAAAGTCCAACCTGAGCGATCGTCTGATCCTTGCCCTGACTTCAGATGCACGAGATCTCTATTGAGGTCTGTAGATTGTGCCTGCCATATCCTCACCCAGAAACCTAGGCCTAACTTGGGTTCTCAGACTCCGTCCTCAGACTACTGGCCCACAAGCCCTCCAGTTGGGCAATCCAGAACTACAATGCCGCTCTCTGCCTGCCCTACAGAAGTAAAACATTGCCCTCAGGGCTACCCCGAAACCCCAAATGAGGATCAACCTGCACGCCATTCGGCTGTACCCCAAACATATAGGCTGACCTGGGCACTATTTCCCCTTCTGACCCAGCCTGAGCCTGGACCTCCTGGTCCCACCCAGACAGCTGGCCGCACACTGAGCACATCGGACCCGCCATGGCCTTAGGTCGTCATCTCTTCCCAACTGCGGTTTTTTAGGCTCCAGAACCTAGACCTTATCTCCAACCACTGCCCAGGGTTGAAAATGATGCAGAAATCAGAACTCTTTCCCCATGGCAAGAAACCTTGTGGTTGGCATGTTGTCCAACGTTCAGTGTAGTTGAAACAAGCGTGGCCCATGAGGCCCAGCCCATGCTTGCGGGCCACATTGGTCACAAACACACATTGTAACCCTCAGCCTGAGCCCAGTCCTCAGGTAAGGCCTCTCAGGGCCTATATGAAGAGACAGCATATTGGGCTTGCCATGCCCCTAGGCCCCAATTTTTAAACATAGTTCGGGTTGTCCCTTCACTCTTCCCCAGGGCTCTGCTTTGGAATTCCTCTTTTGGTGGGACACCTGAGGTAACAAACCTGAAAGGAGTCCTCCCATCCCACAGATTGACGAAAAACAATTGGGATAGGGCCAAATCCACAGAGAGGAAGATTCATCCATGGCCCATGAGACCTCCCCAACATTCCACGGCCAAAGCTGAAACAAAATCCAGAGACAAAAGCCTGAGCAAGCGCCTCAGACTCGCTCATTCTTCATATCCTGAAGAGTTCTTCTCATGGTTTGTAGATCGGGCGTGCCGTACCTACGTCCCCAAACTTAAGCTGAGTTTGTGTTTTCAGTCTTCTGTCCTCAAAGTCCTGGGCCACACTCCCTCCAGGCTGGGGCCCCTGGAGCCACACATTAGGACTGCCCCCACCCAATCCATGGGAATTCTGCCCATTCCATTGTCAAAAATCGTACAAATTAGGAGAACCCTCCAAAGTCCCTGAGGCCATCCCAATAGTGTAGGTCGCCCGGGACAAAAAGGGCGGTTGATACCGGGTGAGCATCTACCTCCACTCATCTACCTCCACTCATACCAAGAAGATTGAACCAGACAGGACCCGAGACCATTATCGGATCCATTGCTTTGGTTTACAGGCATGTCTCCTCAAAAGCTTGGATTCCAATACCAGCAGAGGATATTTCCTGAGGCACCCATCCGAACAAATCTCGTCTCCACAAGGAAACTTGTGCATGGGAGCTAAGCCAAAGCTTAGGAGAATACTTCAGGGTTCCGGTGCCACCTCTTCATACCAAGGCCCGCATGAACACAAACACACGTTAGGACCCATCCTCTGGAAAGTGCATTTCAACTCAGCCACCCCGGTTGCTCCCGCAGATCCATTAGATCTAAACTGTCTTGTTGCTAGGAGACAATTGGAAGGCGAGGCGGACTTCCCAGGCATCCATCCTCGAACGGTGCGCTGGAGTCATTCCATATGGGATGTCCTGGAGCTGTCCAACAGGTCTCAATTGTCCCACAGAAGGAATACTTGAAGGGGGCATCCCACATCTCCCAACGTGGAAATCATCCATGGCCTCGAGATTCCGCTCCCTTCATGAAGGGGCCGTCATGCACAGAAACTCCAACCTGAGCCAACGTCGGATCCTCGCCCTGACTTCAGATGCATGAGATATTGGTTCAGATCTGCAGGGGGTACCTGCCGTGCCCTCACCCTGAATCCGAAGTCTAGCTTGTGTTCTCAGATTTCCGTCCTCACTCTCCTGGCCCCGAAGCCCTCAAGTTTGGCAATTCCGGACCGACAATGAAGCACTCTGCCTGCCCTCTAGAAAAAATATATTGCCTAATGACCTGCCCAGGCAGCTTAAATGAAGATAAACCTACACGGCACTCGAATGTACCCAAATTATATAGTCTAACCTGGGCACTAATGCACTGTCTGACACAACCTGAGCCCGGACCTGCTGACCAACACACAGACAGCTGACCGCACCCTGAGCACATCAGACCCGCCATGGCCTTAGGTCATCATCTCTTCCCTACCTCAGTTTTCAGGCTTCAGAACCTAGACCTTATCTCCAATCACTGCCCACGGGTGACTGTGATGCAGAAATCAGAACTCTTCCTGACCCATGGCAAGAAACCTTATGGTTGGCATGTTGTCCAACGTTCAGTGTAGAAGAAACCAGCATTCACCCTGAGGCCCCGCCCATTCTTGAGTGCGACGAGAGCATAAACACGCATTGTGACCTCAGCGTGAGTCCTGTCCTCTAGTAAGTCCTCTCAGTGGCTGGACCATTAGATGTCATAATGGGCTTGACATGTCCCTAGTCCCCAATTTTTAAACAGATTTCTGGTTGTCCAGTCGCCCCAACCCAGGGCTCTACTCTGGATTCCCTCATTTTGTGGGACATCTGAAGTTGAAAAACAAAATGAAACAAATCGACAACAACAACAAAAAAATGGATTTCTTCCATCCCCAGAATGACCCCAAACTCTTTGGACGGGACCGAATCCCCAGAGAGTAAGACTCGTCCATTTCCCCTGAAGTCACCCGGCAATTTCACGACCATGAGTGACACGATATCCAGAGACAAAAACTTGAGCAAGAGCCTCACACTCGCCCTTTTTTCATATCCCGAAGTGTTCTCCTCATGGTCTGTAGATCAGTCCTGCCATACCTATGACCCAAAACATAAGCCGAGTTTGTGTTTTCAGACAACTGTCCAAACAGCTCTGGCCTACACACCCTACAGGCTCAGTCCCTGGAGCCAAACCTGAGGACTGTACTTGCCCTCTCCAAGGGAATTGTATGTGCCCATTCCAATGGCCACAACCCTACTAGTAGGATAACCTCCAAAGTCCCTGAGGTCATCCCAATAGTTGTGGTTTCCCAGGACAAACAGGGGCAATCTGAGCCCATCTGAGCACCTACCTGCACTCAGACCCGTAGACTGATGTCCCCAGAGGTAAAAAGGAACGAACAGGCCCCTAGGCACTAATCGGATCCATTGCTTTGGTTTCCAGGCATCTCTCTTCAGAGGCCTGGATTTCAATACCAGCATATGGCTGTTTCTTGACTCACCCATCAGAACAAATCTCATCTACACATGGGAAACATGCACGTTGGAGCTGTGTCAAAGCCTCTGTTTAGGAGAACCCTTCAGGGCCCCAGGGCCACCGCTTCATTCCAAGGTCTCCATAGACACAAAAACATATTAGGACACATCCGCAGGAGAGTCCATTTCAACTCAGCCTCCTCGGTTGCCCCCCACATCCAGCAGATCTAACCTGTCTTGTTGCTTGGAGACAATTGGAATGCGAGGTGGGCTACCCAGCCATCCATCCTTAGAACCCTGCTCGGAATCGTTGGCCTGGAGCCAACCAACAGGTCTCAATTTTCCTGCAGAAGAATCTTTGCAGTTTGGAGCTTCTCACAACTCCCATCGTGGGAAAACCCCCATGTCCTCGTGATCCAACCCCCTTCAAGAAAGGGCCATCAGGGCAGAAAGTCTAACCTGAGCGATCGTCTGATCCTTGCCCTGACTTCAGATGCACGAGATCTCTATTGAGGTCTGTAGATTGTGCCTGCCATATCCTCACCCAGAAACCTAGGCCTAGCTTGGGTTCTCAGACTCCGTCCTCAGACTACTGGCCCACAAGCACTCCAGTTTGGCAATCCAGAACTACAATGCCGCACTCTGCCTGCCCTACAGAAGTAAAACATTGCCCTCAGGGCTACCCCGAAACCCCAAATGAGGATCAACCTGCACGCCATTCGGCTGTACCCCAAACATGTAGGCTGACCTGGGCACTATTTCCCCTTCTGACCCAGCCTGAGCCTGGACCTCCTGGTCCCACCCAGACAGCTGGCCGCACACTGAGCACATCGGACCCGCCATGGCCTTAGGTCGTCATCTCTTGCCAACTGCGGTTTCCAGGCTCCAGAAGCGAGACCTTATCTCCAACCACTGCCCAGGGTTGATAATGATGCAGAAATCATAACTCTTTCCCCATGGCAAGAAACCTTGTGGTTGGCATGTTGTCCAACGTTCAGTGTAGTTGAAACAAGCGTGGCCCATGAGGCCCAGCCCATGCGTGCGGGCCACATTGGTCACAAACACACATTGTGACTCTCAGCCTGAGCCTAGTCCTCAGGTAAGGCCTCTCAGGGCCTATATGAAGAGACAGCATATTGGGCTTGCCATGCCCCTAGGCCCCAATTTTTAACCAAAGTTCGGGTTGTCCCTTCACTCTTCCCCAGGGCTCTGCTTTGGAATTCCTCTTTTGGTGGGACACCTAGGTAACAAACCTGAAAGGAGACCTCCCATCCCACAGATTGACGAAAAACAATTGGGATCGGGCCAAATCCACAAAGAGGAAGATTCGTCCATGGCCCATGAGACCTCCCCAACATTCCACGGCCATCGCTGAAGCAAAATCCAGAGACAAAATCCTGAGCAAGCGCCTCAGACTCGCTCATTCTTCATATCCTGAAGAGTTCTTCTCATGGTTTGTAGATCGGGCGTGCCATACCTACTTCCCCAAACTTAAGCTGAGTTTGTGTTTTCAGTCTTCTGTCCTCAAAGTCCTGGGCCACACTCCCTCCAGGCTGGGGCCCCTGGAGCCACACATTAGGACTGCCCCCACCCAATCCATGGGAATTCTGCCCATTCCATTGTCAAAAATCGTACAAATTAGGAGAACCTTCCAAAGTCCCTGAGGCCATCCCAATAGTGTAGGTCGCCCGGGACAAAAAAGGGCGGTTGATACCGGCTGAGCATCTACCTCCACTCATCTACCTCCACTCATACCAAGAAGATTGAACCAGACAGGACCCTAGGCCATTATCGGATCCATTGCTTTGGTTTACAGGCATGTCTCCTCAAAAGCCTGGATTCCAATACCAGCAGAGGGGATTTCCTGAGGCACTCATCAGAACAAATCTCGTCTCCACAAGGAAACTTGTGCATGGGAGCTATGCCAAAGCTTAGGAGAATACTTCAGGGTCCCGGTGCCACCTCCCCATTCCAAGGCCCTAATGGACACAAACACACGTTAGGACCCATCCTCTGGAAAGTGCATTTCAACTCAGCCACCACGGTTGCTCCCGCAGATCCATTAGATCTAAACTGTCTTGTTGCTAGGGGACAATTGGAAGGTGAGGCGGACTTCCCAGGCATCCATCCTCGAACGGTGCTCTGGAGTCATTCCATATGGGATGTTCTGGAGCTGTCCAACAGGTCTCAATTGTCCCGCAGAAGGAATCCTTGAAGGGGGCATCCCACATCTCCCAACGTGGAAAACCTCCATGGACTCGAGATTCCGCTCCCTTCATGAAGGGGCCGTCATGCACAGAAACTCCAACCTGAGCCAACGTCGGATCCTCGCCCTGACTCAGATGCATGAGATATTGGTTCAGATCTGCAGGGGGTACCTGCCGTGCCCTCACCCTGAATCCGAAGTCTAGCTTGTGTTCTCAGACTTCCGTCCTCACTCTCCTGGCCCCGAAGCCCTCAAGTTTGGCAATTCCGGACCGACAATGAGGCACTCTGCCTGCCCTCTAGAAAAAATATATTGCCTAATGAGCTGCCCAGGCAGCTTAAATGACGATAAACCTACACGGCACTCGAATGTACCCAAATTATATAGTCTAACCTGGGCACTAATGCACTGTCTGACACAACATGAGCCCGGACCTGCTGACCAACAACCAGACAGCTGACCGCACGCTGAGCACATCAGACCCGCCATGGCCTTAGGTCATCATCTCTTCCCTACCTCAGTTTTCAGGCTTCAGAACCTAGACCTTATCTCCAATCACTGCTCAAGGGTGACTGTGATGCAGAAATCAGAACTCTTCCTGACCCATGGCAAGAAACCTTGTGGTTGGCATGTTGTCCAACGTTCAGTGTAGGAGAAACCAGCATTCACCCTGAGGCCCCACCCATTCTTGAGTGCGACGAGAGCATAAACACGGATTGTGACCTCAGCGTGAGTCCTGTCCTCTAGTAAGTCCTCTCAGTGGCTGGACCATTAGATGTCATAATGGGCTGACATGTCCCTAGTCGCCAATTTTTAACCAGATTTCTGGTTGTCCAGTCGCCCCACCCCAGGGCTCTACTCTGGAATCCCTCATTTGGTGGGACATCTGAGGTTGAAAATCAAAATGAAACAAATTGACAACAACAAAAGACGGACTTCTTCCATCCCCAGAATGACCCCAAACTCTTTGGATGGGACCGAACCCCCAGAGAGTAAGACTCGTCCATTTCCCATGAAGTCACCCGGCAATTTCACGACCATGAGTTACACGATATCCAGAGACAAAAACTTGAGCAAGAGCCTCACACTCGCCCTTTTTTCATATCCCGAAGTGTTCTCCTCATGGTCTGTAGATCAGTCCTGCCATACCTATGACCCAAAACATAAGCCGAGTTTGTGTTTTCAGACAACTGTCCAAACAGCTCTGGCCTACACACCCTACAGGCTCAGGGCCCTGGAGCCAAACCTGAGGACTGTACTTGCCCTCTCCAAGGGAATTGTATGTGCCCATTCCAATGGCTACAACCCTACTAATAGGATAACCTCCAAAGTCCCTGAGGCCATCCTAAAAGTTGTGGCTTCCCAGGACAAACAGGGGCAATCTGAGCCCTTCTGAGCACCTACCTGCACTCAGACCCGTAGACTGATGTCCCCAGAGGTAAAAAGGAACGAACAGGCCCCTAGGCACTAATCGGATCCATTGCTTTGGTTTCCAGGCATCTCTCCTCAGAGGCCTGGATTTCAATACCAGCATATGGCTGTTTCTTGACTCACCCATCAGAAGAAATCTCATCTACACATGGGAAACATGCACGTTGGAGCTGTGTCAAAGCCTCTGTTTAGGAGAACCCTTCAGGGCCCCAGGGCCACCGCTTCATTAAAGGTCTCCATAGACACAAAAACATATTAGGACACATCCGCAGGAGAGTCCATTTCAACTCAGCCTCCTCGGTTGCCCCCCACATCCAGCAGATCTAACCTGTCTTGTTGCTTGGAGACAATTGGAATGCGAGGTGGGCTACCCAGCCATCCATCCTTAGAACCCTGCTCGGAATTGTTGGCCTGGAGCCAACCAACAGGTCTCAATTGTCCTGCAGAAGAATCTTTGCAGTTTGGAGCTTCTCACAACTCCCATCGTGCGAAAACCCCCATGTCCTCGTGATCCAACCCCCTTCAAGAGAGGGCCATCAGGGCAGAAAGTCCAACCTGAGCGATCGTCTGATCCTTGCCCTGACTTCAGATGCACGAGATCTCGATTGAGGTCTGTAGATTGTGCCTGCCATATCCTCACCCTGAAACCTAGGCCTAGCTTGGGTTCTCAGACTCCGTCCTCAGACTACTGGCCCACAAGCCCTCCAGTTGGCAATCCAGAACTACAAAGCCGCACTCTGCCTGCCCTACAGAAGTAAAACATTGCCCTAAGGGCTACCCCGAAACCGCAAATGAGGATCAACCTGCACGCCATTCGGCTGAACCCCAAACATATAGGCTGACCTGGGCACTATTTCCCCTTCTGACCCAGCCTGAGCCTGGACCTCCTGGTCCCACCCAGACAGCTGGCCGCAAACTGAGCACATCGGACCCGCCATGGCCTTAGGTCGTCATCTCTTCCCAACTGCGGTTTGCAGGCTCCAGATGCTAGACCTTATCTCCAACCACTGCCCAGGGTTGAAAATGATGCAGAAATCAGAACTCTTTCCCCATGGCAAGAAACCTTGTGGTTGGCATGTTGTCCAACGTTCAGTGTAGTTGAAACAAGCGTGGCCCATGAGGCCCAGCCCATGCTTGCGGGCCACATTGGTCACAAACACACATTGTGACCCTCAGCCTGAGCCCAGTCCTCAGGTAAGGCCTCTCAGGGCCTATATGAAGAGACAGCATATTGGGCTTGCCATGCCCCTAGGCCCCAATTTTTAAACATAGTTCGGGTTGTCCCTTCACTCTTCCCCAGGGCTCTGCTTTGGAATTCCTCTTTTGGTGGGACACCTGAGGTAACAAACCTGAAAGGAGTCCTCCCATCCCACAGATTGACGAAAAACAATTGGGATCGGGCCAAATACACAGAGAGGAAGATTCGTCCATGGCCCATGAGACCTCCCCAACATTCCACGGCAATCGCTGAAACAAAATCCAGAGACAAAAGCCTGAGCAAGTGCCTCAGACTCGCTCATTCTTCATATCCTGAAGAGTTCTTCTTATGGTTTGTAGATCGGGCGTGCCATACCTACGTCCCCAAACTTAAGCTGAGTTTGTGTTTTCAGTCTTCTGTCCTCAAAGTCCTGGGCCACACTCCCTCCAGGCTGGGGCCCCTGGAGCCACACATTAGGACTGCCCCCACCCAATCCATGGGAATTCTGCCCATTCCATTGTCAAAAATCGTACAAATTAGGAGAACCCTCCAAAGTCCCTGAGGCCATCCCAATAGTGTAGGTCGCCCGGGACAAAAAAGGGCGGTTGATACCGGCTGAGCATCTACCTCCACACATCTACCTCCACTCATACCAAGAAGATTGAACCAGACAGGACCGGAGGCCATTATCGGATCCATTGCTTTGGTTTACAGGCATGTCTCCTTAAAAGCCTGGATTCCAATACCATCAGAGTGGATTTCCTGAGGCACCCATCAGAACAAATCTCGTCTCCACAAGGAAACTTGTGCATGGGAGCTAAGCCAAAGCTTAGGAGAATACTTCAGGGTCCCGGTGCCACCTCCCCATTCCAAGGCCCTCATTGACACAAACACACGTTAGGACCCATCCTCTGGAAAGTGCATTTCAACTCAGCCACCCCGGTTGCTCCCGCAGATCCATTAGATCTAAACTGTCTTGTTGCTAGGAGACAATTGGAAGGTGAGGCGGACTTCCCAGGCATCCATCCTCGAACGGTGCTCTGGAGTCATTCCATATGGGATGTCCTGGAGCTGTCCAACAGGTCTCAATTGTCCCGCAGAAGGAATCCTTGAAGGGGGCATCCCACATCTCCCAACGTGGAAAACCTCCATGGCCTCGAGATTCCGCTCCCTTCATGAAGGGGCCGTCATGCACAGAAACTCCAACCTGAGCCAACGTCGGATCCTCGCCCTGACTTCAGATGCATGAGATATTGGTTCAGATCTGCAGGGGGTACCTGCCGTGCCCTCACCCTGAATCCGAAGTCTAGCTTGTGTTCTCAGACTTCCGTCCTCACTCTCCTGGCCCCGAAGCCCACAAGTTTGGCAATTCCGGACCGACAATGAAGCACTCTGCCTGCCCTTAGAAAAAATATATTGCCTAATGAGCAGCCCAGGCAGCTTAAATGAGGATAAACTTACACGGCCCTCGAATGTACCCAAATTATATAGTCTAACCTGGGCACTAATGCACTGTCTGTCACAACCTGAGCCCGGACCTGCTGACCAACACCCAGACAGCTGACCGCACGCTGAGCACATCAGACCCGCCATGGCCTTAGGTCATCATCTCTTCCCTACCTCAGTTTTCAGGCTTCAGAACCTAGACCTTATCTCCAATCACTGCCCACGGGTGACTGTGATGCAGAAATCAGAACTCTTCCTGACCCATGGCAAGAAACCTTGTGGTTGGCATGTTGTCCTACGTTCAGGTTAGGAGAAACCAGCATTCACCCTGAGGCCCCTCCCATTCATGAGTGCGACGAGAGCATAAACACGCATTGTTACCTCAGCGTGAGTCCTGTCCTCTAGTAAGTCCTCTCAGTGGCTGGACCATTAGATGTCATAATGGGCTTAACATGTCCCTAGTCCCCAATTTTTAACCAGATTTCTGGTTGTCCAGTCGCCCCACCCCAGGGCTCTACTCTGGAATCCCTCATTTGGTGGGACATCTGAGGTTGAAAAACAAAATGAAACAAATCGACAACAACAACAAAAAAACGGACTTCTTCCATCCCCAGAATGACCCCAAACTCTTTGGACGGGACCGAAACCACAGAGAGTAAGACTCGTCCATTTCCCATGAAGTCACCCGGCAATTTCACGACCATGAGTGACAAGATATCCAGAGACAAAAACTTGAGCAAGAGCCTCACACTCGCCCTTTTTTCATATCCCGAAGTGTTCTCCTCATGGTCTGTAGATCAGTCCTGCCATACCTATGACCCAAAACATAAGCCGAGTTTGTGTTTTCTGACAACTGTCCAAACAGCTCTGGCCTACACACCCTACAGGCTCAGGGCCCTGGAGCCAAACCTGAGGACTGTACTTGCCCTCTCCAAGGGAATTGTATGTGCCCATTCCAATGGCCACAACCCTACTAATAGGATAACCTCCAAAGTCCCTGAGGCCATCCCAATATTTGTGGCTTCCCAGGACAAACAGGGGCAATCTGAGCCCATCTGAGCACCTACCTGCACTCAGTCCCGTAGACTGATGTCCCCAGAGGTAAAAACGAACGAACAGGCCCCTAGGCACTAATTGGATCCATTGCTTTGGTTTCCAGGCATCTCTCCTCAGAGGCCTGGATTTCAATACCAGCATATGGCTGTTTCTTGACTCACCCATCAGAACAAATCTCATCTACACATGGGAAACATGCACGTTGGAGCTGTGTCAAAGCCTCTGTTTAGGAGAACCCTTCAGGGCCCCAGGGCCACCGCTTCATTCCAAGGTCTCCATAGACACAAAAACATATTAGGACACATCCGCAGGAGAGTCCATTTCAACTCAGCCTCCTCGGTTGCCTGCACATCCAGCAGATCTAACCTGTCTTGTTGCTTGGAGACCATTGGAATGCGAGGTGGGCTACCCAGCCATCCATCCTTAGAACCCTGCTCGGAATCGTTGGCCTGGAGCCAACCAACAGGTCTCAATTTTCCTGCAGAAGAATCTTTGCAGTTTGGAGCTTCTCACACCTCCCATCGTGGGAAAACCCCCATGTCCTCGTGATCCAACCCCCTTCAAGAAAGGGCCATCAGGGCAGAAAGTCCAACCTGAGCGATCGTCTGATCCTTGCCCTGACTTCAGATGCACGAGATCTCGATTGTGGTCTGTAGATTGTGACTGCCATATCCTCACCCAGAAACCTAGGCCTAGTATGGGTTCTCACACTCCATCCTCAGACTACTGGCCCACAAGCCCTCCAGTTGGGCAATCCAGAACTACAATGCCGCACTCTGCCTGCACTACAGAAGTAAAACATTGCCCTCAGGGCTACCCCTAAACCCCAAATGAGGATCAACCTGCACGCCATTCGGCTGTACCCCAAACATATAGGCTGGCCTGGGCACTATTTCCCCTTCGGACCCAGCCTGAGCCTGGACCGCCTGGTCCCACCCAGACAGCTGGCCGCACACTGAGCACATCGGACCCGCCATGGCCTTAGGTCGTCATCTCTTCCCAACTGCGGTTTGCAGGCTCCAGAAGCTAGACCTTATCTCCATCCACTGCCCAGGGTTGAAAATGATGCAGAAATCATAACTCTTTCCCCATGGCAAGAAACCTTGTGGTTGGCATGTTGTCCAACGTTCAGTGTAGTTGAAACAAGCGTGGCCCATGAGGCCCAGCCCATGCTTGCGGGCCACATTGGTCACAAACACACATTGTGACCCTCAGCCTGAGCCCAGTCCTCAGGTAAGGCCTCTCAGGGCCTATATGAAGAGACAGCATATTGGGCTTGCCATGCCCCTAGGCCCCAATTTTTAACCATAGTTCGGGTTGTCCCTTCACTCTTCCCCAGGGCTCTGCTTTGGAATTCCTCTTTTGGTGGGACACCTGAGGTAACAAACCTGAAAGGAGACCTCCCATCCCACAGATTGACGATAAACAATTGGGATCGGGCCAAATCCACAAAGAGGAAGATTCGTCCATGGCCCATGAGACCTCCCCAACATTCCACGGCCATTGCTGAAGCAAAATCCAGAGACAAAATCCTGAGCAAGCGCCTCAGACTCGCTCATTCTTCATATCCTGAAGAGTTCTTCTCATGGTTTGTAGATCGGGCGTGCCATACCTACTTCCCCAAACTTAAGCTGAGTTTGTGTTTTCAGTCTTCTGTCCTCAAAGTCCTGGCCCACACTCCCTCCAGGCTGGGGCCCCTGGAGCCACACATTAGGACTGCCCCCACCCAATCCATGGGAATTCTGCCCATTCCATTGTCAAAAATCGTACAAATTAGGAGAACCTTCCAAAGTCCCTGAGGCCATCCCAATAGTGTAGGTCGCCCGGGACAAAAAAGGGCGGTTGATACCGGCTGAGCATCTACCTCCACTCATCTACCTCCACTCATACCAAGAAGATTGAACCAGACAGGACCGGAGGCCATTATCGGATCCATTGCTTTGGTTTACAGGCATGTCTCCTCAAAAGCCTGGATTCCAATACCAGCAGAGGGGATTTCCTGAGGCACCCATCAGAACAAATCTCGTCTCCACAAGGAAACTTGTGCATGGGAGCTATGCCAAAGCTTAGGAGAAAACTTCAGGGTCCCGGTGCCACCTCCCCATTTTAAGGCCCTCATGGACACAAACACACGTTAGGACCCATCCTCTGGAAAGTACATTTCAACTCAGCCACCACGGTTGCTCCCGCACATCCATTAGATCTAAACTGTCTTGTTGCTAGGAGACAATTGGAAGGCGAGGCGGACTTCCCAGGCATCCATCCTCGAACGGTGCTCTGGAGTCATTCCATATGGGATGTTCTGGAGCTGTCCAACAGGTCTCAATTGTCCCGCAGAAGGAATCCTTGAAGGGGGCATCCCACATCTCCCAACGTGGAAAACCTCCATGGCCTCGAGATTCCGCTCCCTTCATGAAGGGGCCGTCATGCACAGAAACTCCAACCTGAGCCAACGTCGGATCCTCGCCCTGACTTCAGATGCATGAGATATTGGTTCAGATCTGCAGGGGGTACCTGCCGTGCCCTCACCCTGAATCCGAAGTCTAGCTTGTGTTCTCAGACTTCCGTCCTCACTCTCCTGGCCCCGAAGCCCTCAAGTTTGGCAATTCCGGACCGACAATGAAGCACTCTGCCTGCCCTCTAGAAAAAATATATTGCCTAATGAGCAGCTCAGGCAGCTTAAATGAGGATAAACCTACACGGCACTCGAATGTACCCAAATTATATAGTCTAACCTGGGCACTAATGCACTGTCTGACACAACCTGAGCCCGGACCTGCTGACCAACACCCAGACAGCTGACCGCACGCTGAGCACATCAGACCCGCCATGGCCTTAGGTCATCATTTCTTCCCTACCTCAGTTTTCAGGCTTCAGAACCTAGACCTTATCTCCAATCACTGCCCACGGGTGACTGTGATGCAGAAATCAGAACTCTTCCTGACCCATGGTAAGAAACCTTGTGGTTGGCATGTTGTCCAACGTTCAGTGTAGGAGAAACCAGCATTCACCCTGAGGCCCCGCCCATTCTTGAGTGCGACGAGAGCATAAACACGCATTGTGACCTCAGCGTGAGTCCTGTCCTCTAATAAGTCCTCTCAGTGGCTGGACCATTAGATGTCATAATGGGCTTGACATGTCCCTAGTCC
Organism: Mustela nivalis; assembly: GCF_964662115.1. Taxonomy (NCBI): domain Eukaryota; kingdom Metazoa; phylum Chordata; class Mammalia; order Carnivora; family Mustelidae; genus Mustela; species Mustela nivalis. The sequence continues at coordinate 76,657 of NW_028135629.1, forward strand.
CCAATTTTTAACCAGATTTCTGGTTGTCCAGTCGCCCCACCCCAGGGCTCTACTCTGGAATCCCTCATTTGGTGGGACATCTGAGGTTGAAAAACAAAATGAAACAAATCGACAACAACAAAAAAACGGACTTCTTCCATCCCCAGAATGACCTCAAACTCTTTGGACGGGACCGAACCCCCAGAGAGTAAGACTCGTCCATTTCCCATGAAGTCACCCGGCAATTTCACGACCATGAGTGACACGATATCCAGAGACAAAAACTTGAGCAAGAGCCTCACACTCGACCTTTTTTCATATCCCGAAGTGTTCTCCTCATGGTCTGTAGATCAGTCCTGCCATACCTATGACCCAAAACATAAGCCGAGTTTGTGTTTTCAGACAACTGTCCAAACAGCTCTGGCCTACACACCCTACAGGCTCAGGGCCCTGGAGCCAAACCTGAGGACTATACTTGCCCTCTCCAAGGGAATTGTATGTGCCCATTCCAATGGCCACAACCCTACTAGTAGGATAACCTCCAAAGTCCCTGAGGCCATCCCAATAGTTGTGGCTTCCCAGGACAAACAGGGGCAATCTGAGCCCATCTGAGCACCTACCTGCACTCAGACCCGTAGACTGATGTCCCCAGAGTTAAAAAGGAACGAACAGGCCCCTTGGCACTAATCGGATCCATTGCTTTGGTTTCCAGGCATCTCTCCTCAGAGGCCTGGATTTCAATACCAGCATATGGCTGTTTCTTGACTCACCCATCGGAACAAATCTCATCTACACATGGGAAACATGCACGTTGGAGCTGTGTCAAAGCCTCTGTTTAGGAGAACCCTTCAGGGCTCCAGGGCCACCGCTTCATTCCAAGGTCTCCATAGATACAAAAACATATTAGGACACATCCACAGGAGAGTCCATTTCAACTCAGCCTCCTCGGTTGCCCCCCACATCCAGCAGATCTAACCTGTCTTGTTGCTTGGAGACCATTGGAATGCGAGGTGGGCTACCCAGCCATCCATCCTTAGAACCCTGCTCGGAATCGTTGGCCTGGAGCCAACCAACAGGTCTCAATTGTCCTGCAGAAGAATCTTTGCAGTTTGGAGCTTCTCACAACTCCCATCGTGCGAAAACCCCCATGTCCTCGTGATCCAACCCCCTTTAAGAAAGCTCCATCAGGGCAGAAAGTCCAACCTGAGCGATCGTCTGATCCTTGCCCTGACTTCAGATGCACGAGATCTCGATTGAGTTCTGTAGATTGTGCCTGCCATATCCTCACCCAGAAACCTTGGCCTAGCTTGGGTTCTCAGACTCCGTCCTCAGACTACTGGCTCACAAGCCCTCCAGTTGGGCAATCCAGAACTACAATGCCGCACTCTGCCTGCACTACAGAAGTAAAACATTGCCCTCAGGGCTACCCCTAAACCCCAAATGAGGATCAACCTGCACGCCATTCGGCTGTACCCCAAACATATAGGCTGACCTGGGCACTATTTCCCCTTCTGACCCAGCCTGAGCCTGGACCTCCTGGTCCCACCCAGACAGCTGGCCGCACACTGAGCACATCGGACCCGCCATGGCCTTAGGTCGTCATCTCTTCCCAACTGCGGTTTGCAGGCTCCAGAAGCTAGACCTTATGTCCAACCACTGCCCAGGGTTGAAAATGATGCAGTAATCAGAACTCTTTCCCCATGGCAAGAAACCTTGTGGTTGGCATGTTGTCCAACGTTCAGTGTAGTTGAAACAAGCATGGCCCATGAGGCCCAGCCCATGCTTGCGGGCCACATTGGTCACAAACACACATTGTGACCCTCAGCCTGAGCCCAGACCTCAGGTAAGGCCTCTCAGGGCCTATATGAAGAGACAGCATATTGGGCTTGCCATGCCCCTAGGCCCCAATTTTTAACCATAGTTCGGGTTGTCCCTTCACTCTTCCCCAGGGCTCTGCTTTGGAATTCCTCTTTTGGTGGGACACCTAGGTAACAAACCTGAAAGGAGACCTCCCATCCCACAGATTGACGATAAACAATTGGGATCGGGCCAAATCCACAAAGAGGAAGATTCGTCCATGGCCCATGAGACCTCCCCAACATTCCACGGCCATCGCTGAAACAAAATCCAGAGACAAAATCCTGAGCAAGCGCCTCAGACTCGCTCATTCTTCATATCCTGAAGAGTTCTTCTCATGGTTTGTAGATCGGGCGTGCCATACCTACTTCCCCAAACTTAAGCTGAGTTTGTGTTTTCAGTCTTCTGTCCTCAAAGTCCTGGCCCACACTCCCTCCAGGCTGGGGCCCCTGGAGCCACACATTAGCACTGCCCCCACCCAATCCATGGGAATTCTGCCCATTCCATTGTCAAAAATCGTACAAATTAGGAGAACCTTCCAAAGTCCCTGAGGCCATCCCAATAGTGTAGGTCGCCCGGGACAAAAAAGGGCGGTTGATACCGGCTGAGCATCTACCTCCACTCATCTACCTCCACTCATACCAAGAAGATTGAACCAGACAGGACCCGAACCATTATCGGATCCATTGCTTTGGTTTACAGGCATGTCTCCTCAAAAGCCTGGATTCCAATACCAGCAGAGGGGATTTCCTGAGGCACCCATCAGAACAAATCTCGTCTCCACAAGGAAACTTGTGCATGGGAGCTATGCCAAAGCTTAGGAGAATACTTCAGGGTCCCGGTGCCACCTCCCCATTCCAAGGCCCTCATGGACACAAACACACGTTAGGACCCATCCTCTGGAAAGTGCATTTCAACTCAGCCACCACGGTTGCTCCCGCAGATCAATTAGATCTAAACTGTCTTGTTGCTATAATACAATTGGAAGGCGAGGCGGACTTCCCAGGCATCCATCCTCGAACGGTGCTCCGGAGTCATTCCATATGGGATGTTCTGGAGCTGTCCAACAGGTCTCAATTGTCCCGCAGAAGGAATCCTTGAAGGGGGCATCCCACATCTCCCAACGTGGAAAACCTCCATGGCCTCGAGATTCCGCTCCCTTCATGAAGGGGCCGTCATGCACAAAAACTCCAACCTGAGCCAACGTCGGATCCTCGCCCTGACTCAGATACATGCGATATTGGTTCAGATCTGCAGGGGGTACCTGCCCTGCCCTCACCCTGAATCCGAAGTCTAGCTTGTGTTCTCAGACTTCCGTCCTCACTCTCCTGGCCCCGAAGCCCTCAAGTTTGGCAATTCCGGACAGACAATGAGGCACTCTGCCTGCCCTCTAGAAAAAATATATTGCCTAATGAGCTGCCCAGGCAGCTTAAATGACGATAAACCTACACGGCACTCGAATGTACCCAAATTATATAGTCTAACCTGGGCACTAATGCACTGTCTGACACAACATGAGCCCGGACCTGCTGACCAACACCCAGACAGCTGACCGCACGCTGAGCACATCAGACCCGCCATGGCCTTAGGTCATCATCTCTTCCCTACCTCAGTTTTCAGGCTTCAGAACCTAGACCTTATCTCCAATCACTGCCCACGGGTGACTGTGATGCAGAAATCAGAACTCTTCCTGACCCATGGCAAGAAACCTTGTGGTTGGCATGTTGTCCTACGTTCAGGTTAGGAGAAACCAGCATTCACCCTGAGGCCCCTCCCATTCTTGAGTGCGACGAGAGCATAAACACGCATTGTTACCTCAGCGTGAGTCCTGTCCTCTAGTAAGTCCTCTCCGTGGCTGGACCATTAGATGTCATAATGGGCTTGACATGTCCCTAGTCCCCAATTTTTAACCAGATTTCTGGTTGTCCAGTCGCCCCACCCCAGGGCTCTACTCTGGAATCCCTCATTTGGTGGGACATCTGAGGTTGAAAAACAAAATGAAACAAATCGACAACAACAACAAAAAAACGGACTTCTTCCATCCCCAGAATGACCCCAAACTCTTTGGACGGGACCGAACCCCCAGAGAGTAAGACTCGTCCATTTCCCATGAAGTCACCCGGCAATTTCACGACCATGAGTGACAAGATATCCAGAGACAAAAACTTGAACAAGAGCCTCACACTCGCCCTTTTTTCATATCCCGAAGTGTTCTCCTCATGGTCTGTAGATCAGTCCTGCCATACCTATGACCCAAAACATAAGCCGAGTTTGTGTTTTCAGACAACTGTCCAAACAGCTCTGGCCTACACACCCTACAGGCTCAGGGCCCTGGAGCCAAACCTGAGGACTGTACTTGCCCTCTCCAAGGGAATTGTATGTGCCCATTCCAATGGCCACAACCCTACTAATAGGATAACCTCCAAAGTCCCTGAGGCCATCCCAATAGTTGTGGCTTCCCAGGACAAACAGGGGCAATCTGAGCCCATCTGAGCACCTACCTGCACTCAGTCCCGTAGACTGATGTCCCCAGAGGTAAAAACGAACGAACAGGCCCCTAGGCACTAATTGGATCCATTGCTTTGGTTTCCAGGCATCTCTCCTCAGAGGCCTGGATTTCAATACCAGCATATGGCTGTTTCTTGACTCACCCATCAGAACAAATCTCATCTACACATGGGAAACATGCACGTTGGAGCTGTGTCAAAGCCTCTGTTTAGGAGAACCCTTCAGGGCCCCAGGGCCACCGCTTCATTCCAAGGTCTCCATAGACACAAAAACATATTAGGACACATCCGCAGGAGAGTCCATTTCAACTCAGCCTCCTCGGTTGCCCCCCACATCCAGCAGATCTAACCTGTCTTGTTGCTTGGAGACCATTGGAATGCGAGGTGGGCTACCCAGCCATCCATCCTTAGAACCCTGCTCGGAATCGTTGGCCTGGAGCCAACCAACAGGTCTCAATTTTCCTGCAGAAGAATCTTTGCAGTTTGGAGCTTCTCACACCTCCCATCGTGGGAAAACCCCCATGTCCTCGTGATCCAACCCCCTTCAAGAAAGGGCCATCAGGGCAGAAAGTCCAACCTGAGCGATCGTCTGATCCTTGCCCTGACTTCAGATGCACGAGATCTCGATTGTGGTCTGTAGATTGTGACTGCCATATCCTCACCCAGAAACCTAGGCCTAGTATGGGTTCTCACACTCCATCCTCAGACTACTGGCCCACAAGCCCTCCAGTTGGGCAATCCAGAACTACAATGCCGCACTCTGCCTGCACTACAGAAGTAAAACATTGCCCTCAGGGCTACCCCTAAACCCCAAATGAGGATCAACCTGCACGCCATTCGGCTGTACCCCAAACATATAGGCTGGCCTGAGCACTATTTCCCCTTCGGACCCAGCCAGAGCCTGGACCGCCTGGTCCCACCCAGACAGCTGGCCGCACACTGAGCACATCGGACCCGCCATGGCCTTAGGTCGTCATCTCTTCCCAACTGCGGTTTGCAGGCTCCAGAAGCTAGACCTTATCTCCATCCACTGCCCAGGGTTGAAAATGATGCAGAAATCATAACTCTTTCCCCATGGCAAGAAACCTTGTGGTTGGCATGTTGTCCAACGTTCAGTGTAGTTGAAACAAGCGTGGCCCATGAGGCCCAGCCCATGCTTGCGGGCCACATTGGTCACAAACACACATTGTAACCCTCAGCCTGAGCCCAGTCCTCAGGTAAGGCCTCTCAGGGCCTATATGAAGAGACAGCATATTGGGCTTGCCATGCCCCTAGGCCCCAATTTTTAACCATAGTTCGGGTTGTCCCTTCACTCTTCCCCAGGGCTCTGCTTTGGAATTCCTCTTTTGGTGGGACACCTGAGGTAACAAACCTGAAAGGAGACCTCCCATCCCACAGATTGACGAAAAACAATTGGGATCGGGCCAAATCCACAAAGAGGAAGATTCGTCCATGGCCCATGAGACCTCCCCAACATTCCACGGCCATTGCTGAAGCAAAATCCAGAGACAAAATCCTGAGCAAGCGCCTCAGACTCGCTCATTCTTCATATCCTGAAGAGTTCTTCTCATGGATTGTAGATCGGGCGTGCCATACCTACGTCCCCAAACTTAAGCTGAGTTTGTGTTTTCAGTCTTCTGTCCTCAAAGTCCTGGGCCAAACTCCCTCCAGGCTGGGGCCCCTGGAGCCACACATTAGGACTGCCCCCACCCAATCCATGGGAATTCTGCCCATTCCATTGTCAAAAATCGTACAAATTAGGAGAAACTTCCAAAGTCCCTGAGGTCATCCCAATAGTGTAGGTCGCCCGGGACAAAAAAGGGCGGTTGATACCGGCTGAGCATCTACCTCCACTCATCTACCTCCACTCATACCAAGAAGATTGAACCAGACAGGACCCGAGGCCATTATAGGATCCATTGCTTTGGTTTACAGGCATGTCTCCTCAAAAGCCTGGATTCCAATACCAGCAGAGGGGATTTCCTGAGGCACTCATCAGAACAAATCTCGTCTCCACAAGGAAACTTGTGCATGGGAGCTATGCCAAAGCTTAGGAGAAAACTTCAGGGTCCCGGTGCCACCTCCCCATTTTAAGGCCCTCATGGACACAAACACACGTTAGGACCCATCCTCTGGAAAGTGCATTTCAACTCAGCCACCACGGTTGCTCCCGCACATCCATTAGATCTAAACTGTCTTGTTGCTAGGAGACAATTGGAAGGCGAGGCGGACTTCCCAGGCATCCATCCTCGAACGGTGCTCTGGAGTCATTCCATATGGGATGTTCTGGAGCTGTCCAACAGGTCTCAATTGTCCCGCAGAAGGAATCCTTGAAGGGGGCATCCCACATCTCCCAACGTGGAAAACCTCCATGGCCTCGAGATTCCGCTCCCTTCATGTAGGGGCCGTCATGCACAGAAACTCCAACCTGAGCCAACGTCGGATCCTCGCCCTGACTTCAGATGCATGAGATATTGGTTCAGATCTGCAGGGGGTACCTGCCGTGCCCTCACCCTGAATCCGAAGTCTAGCTTGTGTTCTCAGACTTCCGTCCTCACTCTCCTGGCCCCGAAGCCCTCAAGTTTGGCAATTCCGGACCGACAATGAGGCACTCTGCCTGCCCTCTAGAAAAAATATATTGCCTAATGAGCAGCCCAGGCAGCTTAAATGAGGATAAACCTACACGGCACTCGAATGTACCCAAATTATATAGTCTAACCTGGGCACTAATGCACTGTCTGACACAACCTGAGCCCGGACCTGCTGACCAACACCCAGACAGCTGACCGCACGCTGAGCACATCAGACCCGCCCTGGCCTTAGGTCATCATCTCTTCCCTACCTCAGTTTTCAGGCTTCAGAACCTAGACCTTATCTCCAATCACTGCCCACGGGTGACTGTGATGCAGAAATCAGAACTCTTCCTGACCCATGGTAAGAAACCTTGTGGTTGGCATGTTGTCCAACGTTCAGTGTAGGAGAAACCAGCATTCACCCTGAGGCCCCGCCCATTCTTGAGTGCGACGAGAGCATAAACACGCATTGTGACCTCAGCGTGAGTCCTGTCCTCTAATAAGTCCTCTCAGTGGCTGGACCATTAGATGTCATAATGGGCTTGACATGTCCCTAGTCCCCAATTTTTAACCAGATTTCTGGTTGTCCAGTCGCCCCACCCCAGGGCTCTACTCTGGAATCCCTCATTTGGTGGGACATCTGAGGTTGAAAAACAAAATGAAACAAATCGACAACAACAAAAAAACGGACTTCTTCCATCCCCAGAATGACCTCAAACTCTTTGGACGGGACCGAACCCCCAGAGAGTAAGACTCGTCCATTTCCCATGAAGTCACCCGGCAATTTCACGACCATGAGTGACACGATATCCAGAGACAAAAACTTGAGCAAGAGCCTCACACTCGACCTTTTTTCATATCCCGAAGTGTTCTCCTCATGGTCTGTAGATCAGTCCTGCCATACCTATGACCCAAAACATAAGCCGAGTTTGTGTTTTCAGACAACTGTCCAAACAGCTCTGGCCTACACACCCTACAGGCTCAGGGCCCTGGAGCCAAACCTGAGGACTATACTTGCCCTCTCCAAGGGAATTGTATGTGCCCATTCCAATGGCCACAACCCTACTAGTAGGATAACCTCCAAAGTCCCTGAGGCCATCCCAATAGTTGTGGCTTCCCAGGACAAACAGGGGCAATCTGAGCCCATCTGAGCACCTACCTGCACTCAGACCCGTAGACTGATGTCCCCAGAGGTAAAAAGGAACGAACAGGCCCCTAGGCACTAATCGGATCCATTGCTTTGGTTTCCAGGCATCTCTACTCAGAGGCCTGGATTTCAATACCAGCATATGGCTGTTTCTTGACTCACCCATCAGAACAAATCTCATCTACACATGGGAAACATGCACGTTGGAGCTGTGTCAAAGCCTCTGTTTAGGAGAGCCCTTCAGGGCCCAGGGCCACCGCTTCATTCCAAGGTCTCCATAGACACAAAAACATATTAGGACACATCCACAGGAGAGTCCATTTCAACTCAGCCTCCTCGGTTGCCCCCCACATCCAGCAGATCTAACCTGTCTTGTTGCTTGGAGACAATTGGAATGCGAGGTGGGCTACCCAGCCATCCATCCTTAGAACCCTGCTCGGAATCGTTGGCCTGGAGCCAACCAACAGGTCTCAATTGTCCTGCAGAAGAATCTTTGCAGTTTGGAGCTTCTCACAACTCCCATCGTGCGAAAACCCCCATGTCCTCGTGATCCAACCCCCTTTAAGAAAGCTCCATCAGGGCAGAAAGTCCAACCTGAGCGATCGTCTGATCCTTGCCCTGACTTCAGATGCACGAGATCTCGATTGAGTTCTGTAGATTGTGCCTGCCATATCCTCACCCAGAAACCTTGGCCTAGCTTGGGTTCTCAGACTCCGTCCTCAGACTACTGGCTCACAAGCCCTCCAGTTGGGCAATCCAGAACTACAATGCCGCACTCTGCCTGCACTACAGAAGTAAAACATTGCCCTCAGGGCTACCCCTGAACCCCAAATGAGGATCAACCTGCACGCCATTCGGCTGTACCCCAAACATATAGGCTGACCTGGGCACTATTTCCCCTTCTGACCCAGCCTGAGCCTGGACCTCCTGGTCCCACCCAGACAGCTGGCCGCACACTGAGCACATCGGACCCGCCATGGCCTTAGGTCGTCATCTCTTCCCAACTGCGGTTTGCAGGCTCCAGAAGCTAGACCTTATCTCCAACCACTGCCCAGGGTTGAAAATGATGCAGTAATCAGAACTCTTTCCCCATGGCAAGAAACCTTGTGGTTGGCATGTTGTCCAACGTTCAGTGTAGTTGAAACAAGCATGGCCCATGAGGCCCAGCCCATGCTTGCGGGCCACATTGGTCACAAACACACATTGTGACCCTCAGCCTGAGCCCAGTCCTCAGGTAAGGCCTCTCAGGGCCTATATGAAGAGACAGCATATTGGGCTTGCCATGCCCCTAGGCCCCAATTTTTAACCATAGTTCGGGTTGTCCCTTCACTCTTCCCCAGGGCTCTGCTTTGGAATTCCTCTTTTGGTGGGACACCTAGGTAACAAACCTGAAAGGAGACCTCCCATCCCACAGATTGACGATAAACAATTGGGATCGGGCCAAATCCACAAAGAGGAAGATTCGTCCATGGCCCATGAGACCTCCCCAACATTCCACGGCCATTGCTGAAGCAAAATCCAGAGACAAAATCCTGAGCAAGCGCCTCAGACTCGCTCATTCTTCATATCCTGAAGAGTTCTTCTCATGGTTTGTAGATCGGGCGTGCCATACCTACTTCCCCAAACTTAAGCTGAGTTTGTGTTTTCAGTCTTCTGTCCTCAAAGTCCTGGCCCACACTCCCTCCAGGCAGGGGCCCCTGGAGCCACACATTAGGACTGCCCCCACCCAATCCATGGGAATTCTGCCCATTCCATTGTCAAAAATCGTACAAATTAGGAGAACCTTCCAAAGTCCCTGAGGCCATCCCAATAGTGTAGGTCGCCCGGGACAAAAAAGGGCGGTTGATACCGGCTGAGCATCTACCTCCACTCATCTACCTCCACTCATACCAAGAAGATTGAACCAGACAGGACCGGAGGCCATTATCGGATCCATTGCTTTGGTTTACAGGCATGTCTCCTCAAAAGCCTGGATTCCAATACCAGCAGAGGGGATTTCCTGAGGCACTCATCAGAACAAATCTCGTCTCCACAAGGAAACTTGTGCATGGGAGCTATGCCAAAGCTTAGGAGAATACTTCAGGGTCCCGGTGCCACCTCCCCATTCCAAGGCCCTCATGGACACAAACACACGTTAGGACCCATCCTCTGGAAAGTGCATTTCAACTCAGCCACCACGGTTGCTCCCGCAGATCCATTAGATCTAAACTGTCTTGTTGCTAGAATACAATTGGAAGGCGAGGCGGACTTCCCAGGCATCCATCCTCGAACGGTGCTCCGGAGTCATTCCATATGGGATGTTCTGGAGCTCTCCAACAGGTCTCAATTGTCCCGCAGAAGGAATCCTTGAAGGGGGCATCCCACATCTCCCAACGTGGAAAACCTCCATGGCCTCGAGATTCCGCTCCCTTCATGAAGGGGCCGTCATGCACAAAAACTCCAACCTGAGCCAACGTCGGATCCTCGCCCTGACTCAGATACATGCGATATTGGTTCAGATCTGCAGGGGGTACCTGCCCTGCCCTCACCCTGAATCCGAAGTCTAGCTTGTGTTCTCAGACTTCCGTCCTCACTCGCCTAGCCCCGAAGCCCTCAAGTTTGGCAATTCCGGACAGACAATGAGGCACTCTGCCTGCCCTCTAGAAAAAATATATTGCCTAATGAGCTGCCCAGGCAGCTTAAATGAAGATAAACCTACACGGCACTCGAATGTACCCAAATTATATAGTCTAACCTGGGCACTAATGCACTGTCTGACACAACATGAGCCCGGACCTGCTGACCAACACCCAGACAGCTGACCGCACGCTGAGCACATCAGACCCGCCATGGCCTTAGGTCATCATCTCTTCCCTACCTCAGTTTTCAGGCTTCAGAACCTAGACCTTATCTCCAATCACTGCCCACGGGTGACTGTGATGCAGAAATCAGAACTCTTCCTGACCCATGGCAAGAAACCTTGTGGTTGGCATGTTGTCCTACGTTCAGGTTAGGAGAAACCAGCATTCACCCTGAGGCCCCGCCCATTCTTGAGTGCGACGAGAGCATAAACACGCATTGTGACCTCAGCGTGAGTCCTGTCCTCTAGTAAGTCCTCTCAGTGGCTGGACCATTAGATGTCATAATGGGCTTGACATGTCCCTAGTCCCCAATTTTTAACCAGATTTCTGGTTGTCCAGTCGCCCCACCCCAGGGCTCTACTCTGGAATCCCTCATTTGGTGGGACATCTGAGGTTGAAAAACAAAATGAAACAAATCGACAACAACAAAAAAACGGACTTCTTCCATCCCCAGAATGACCCCTAACTCTTTGGACGGGACCGAACCCCCAGAGAGTAAGACTCGTCCATTTCCCATGAAGTCACCCGGCAATTTCACGACCATGAGTGACACGATATCCAGAGACAAAAACTTGAGCAGGAGCCTCACACTCGACCTTTTTTCATATCTCGAAGTGTTCTCCTCATTGTCTGTAGATCAGTCCTGCCATACCTATGACCCAAAACATAAGCCGATCTTGTGTTTTCAGACAACTGTCCAAACAGCTCTGGCCTACACACCCTACAGGCTCAGGGCCCTGGAGCCAAACCTGAGGACTATACTTGCCATCTCCAAGGGAATTGTATGTGCCCATTCCAATGGCCACAACCCTACTAATAGGATAACCTCCAAAGTCCCTGAGGCCATCCTAAAAGTTGTGGCTTCCCAGGACAAACAGGGGCAATCTGAGCCCTTCTGAGCACCTACCTGCACTCAGACCCGTAGACTGATGTCCTCAGAGGTAAAAAGGAACGAACAGGCCCCTAGGCACTAATCGGATCCATTGCTTTGGTTTCCAGGCATCTTTCCTCAGAGGCCTGGATTTCAATACCAGCATATGGCTGTTTCTTGACTCACCCATCAGAACAAATCTCATCTACACATGGGAAACATGCACGTTGGAACTGTGTCAAAGCCTCTGTTTAGGAGAACCCTTCAGGGCCCCAGGGCCACCGCTTCATTCCAAGGTCTCCATAGACACAAAAACATATTAGGACACATCCACAGGAGAGTCCATTTCAAATCAGCCTCCTCGGTTGCCCCCCACATCCAGCAGATCTAACCTGTCTTGTTGCTTGGAGACAATTGGAATGCGAGGTGGGCTACCCAGCCATCCATCCTTAGAACCCTGCTCGGAATCGTTGGCCTGGAGCCAACCAACAGGTCTCAATTGTCCTGCAGAAGAATCTTTGCAGTTTGGAGCTTCTCACAACTCCCATCGTGCGAAAACCCCCATGTCCTCGTGATCCAACAACCTTCAAGAAAGGGCCATCAGGGTAGAAAGTCCAACCTGAGTGATCGTCTGAACCTTGCCCTGACTTCAGATGCACGAGATCTCGATTGAGGTCTGTAGATTGTGCCTGCCATATCCTCACCCAGAAACCTAGGCCTAGCTTGGGTTCTCAGACTCCGTCCTCAGACTACTGGCCCACAAGCCCTCCAGTTGGGCAATCCAGAACTACAATGCCGCACTCTGCCTGCCCTACAGAAGTAAAACATTGCCCTCAGGGCTACCCCGAAACCGCAAATGAGGATCAACCTGCACGCCATTCGGCTGTACCCCAAACATATAGGCTGGCCTGGGCACTATTTCCCCTTCTGACCCAGCCTGAGCCTGGACCACCTGGTCCCACCCAGACAGCTGGCCGCACACTGAGCACATCGGACCCGCCATGGCCTTAGGTCGTCATCTCTTCCCAACTGCGGTTTTCAGGCTCCAGAATCTAGACCTTATCTCCAACCATTGCCCAGGGTTGAAAATGATGCAGAAATCAGAACTCTTTCCCCATGGCAAGAAACCTTGTGGTTGGCATGTTGTCCAACGTTCAGTGTAGTTGTAACAAGCGTGGCCCTTGAGGCCCAGCCCATGCTTGCCGGCCACATTGGTCACTACACACATTGTGACCCTCAGCCTGAGCCCAGTCCTCAGGTAAGGCCTCTCAGGGCCTATATGAAGAGACAGCATATTGGGCTTGCCATGCCCCTAGGCCCCAATTTTTAACCATAGTTCGAGTTGTCCCTTCACTCTTCCCCAGGGCTCTGCTTTGGAATTCCTCTTTTGTTGGTACACCTGAGGTAACAAACCTGAAAGGAGTCCTCCCAACCCACAGATTGACGAAAAACAATTGGGATCGGGCCAAATCCACAGAGAGGAAGATTCGTCCATGGCCCATGAGACCTCCCCAACATTCCACGGCCATTGCTGAAACAAAATCCAGAGACAAAAGCCTGAGCAAGCGCCTCAGACTCGCTCATTCTTCATATCCTGAAGAGTTCTTCTCAGGGTTTGTAGATCGGGCGTGCCGTTCCTACGTCCCCAAACTTAAGCTGAGTTTGTGTTTTCAGTCTTCTGTCCTCAAAGTCCTGGGCCACACTCCCTCCAGGCTGGGGCCCCTGGAGCCACACATTAGGACTGCCCCCACCCAATGCATGGGAATTCTGCCCATTCCATTGTCAAAAATCGTACAAATTAGGAGAACCCTCCAAAGTCCCTGGGGCCATCCCAATAGTGTAGGTCGCCCGGGACAAAAAAGGGCCGTTGATACCGTCTGAGCATCTACCTCCACTCATCTACCTCCACTCATGCCAAGAAGATTGAACCAGACAGGACCCGAGGCCATTATCGGATCCATTGCTTTGGTTTATAGGCATGTCTCCTCAAAAGCCTGGATTCCAATACCAGCAGAGGGGATTTCCTGAGGCACCCATCAGAACAAATCTCGTCTCCAAAAGGAAACTTGTGCATGGGAGCTATGCCAAAGCTTAGGAGAATACTTCAGGGTCCCGGTGCCACCTCCCCATTCCAAGGCCCTCATGGACACAAACACACGTTAGGACCCATCCACTGGAAAGTGCATTTCAACTCAGCCAAACCGGTTGCTCCCGCAGATCCATTAGATCTAAACTGTCTTGTTGCTAGGAGACAATTGGAAGGCGAGGCGGACTTCCCAGGCATCCATCCTCGAACGGTGCTCTGGAGTCATTCCATATGGGATGTCCTGGAGCTGTCCAACAGGTCTCAATTGTCCCGCAGAAGGAATCCTTGAAGGGGGCATACCACATCTCCCAACGTGGAAAACCTCCATGGCCTCGAGATTCCGCTCCCTTCATGAAGCGGCCGTCATGCACAGAAACTCCAACCTGAGCCAACGTCGGATCCTCGCCCTGACTTCAGATGCATGAGATAATGGTTCAGATCTGCAGGGGGTACCTGCCGTGCCCTCACCCTGAATCCGAAGTCTAGCTTGTGTTCTCAGACTTCCGTCCTCACTCTCCTGGCCCCGAAGCCCTCAAGTTTGGCAATTCCGGACCGACAATGAAGCACTCTGCCTGCCCTCTAGAAAAAATATATTGCCTAATGAGCAGCCCAGGCAGCTTAAATGAGGATAAACCTACACGGCACTCGAATGTACCCAAATTATATAGTCTAACCTGGGCACTAATGCACTGTCTGACACAACCTGAGCCTGGACCTGCTGACCAACACCCAGACAGCTGACCGAACGCTGAGCACATCAGAACCGCCATGGCCTTAGGTCATCATCTCTTCCCTACCTCAGTTTCAGGCTTCAGAACCTAGACCTTATCTCCAATCACTGCTCACGGGTGACTGTGATGCAGAAATCAGAACTCTTCCTGACCCATGGTAAGAAACCTTGTGGTTGGCATGTTGTCCAACGTTCAGTGTAGGAGAAACCAGCATTCACCCTGAGGCCCCGCCCATTCTTGCATGCGACGAGAGCATAAACACGCATTGTGACCTCAGCGTGAGTCCTGTCCTCTAGTAAGTCCTCTCAGTGGCTGGACCATTAGATGTCATAATGGGCTTGACACGTCCCTAGTCCCCAATTTTTAACCAGATTTCTGGTTGTCCAGTCGCCCCACCGCAGGGCTCTACTCTGGAATCCCTCATTTGGTGGGACATCTGAGGCTGAAAAACAAAATGAAACAAATCGACAACAACAACAAAAAAACGGACTTCTTCCATCCCCAGAATGACCCCAAACTCTTTGGACGGGACCGAACCCCCAGAGAGTAAGACTCGACCATTTCCGATGAAGTCACCCGGCAATTTCACGACCATGAGTGACACGATATCCAGAGACGAAAACTTGAGCAAGAGCCTCACCCTCGCCCTTTTTTCATATCCCGAAGTGTTCTCCTCATGGTCTGTAGATCAGTCCTGCCATACCATGACCCAAAACATAAGCCGAGTTTGTGTTTTCAGACAACTGTCCAAACAGCTCTGGCCTACACACCCTACAGGCTCAGGGCCCTGGAGCCAAACCTGAGGACTGTACTTGCCCTCTCCAAGGGAATTGTATGTGCCCATTCCAATGGCCACAACCCTACTAATAGGATAACCTCCAAAGTCCCTGAGGCCATCCTAAAAGTTGTGGCTTCCCAGGACAAACAGGGGCAATCTGAGCCCTTCTGAGCACCTACCTGCACTCAGACCCGTAGACTGATGTCCCCAGAGGTAAAAAGGAACGAACAGGCACCTAGGCACTAATCGGATCCATTGCTTTGGTTTCCAGGCATCTCTCCTCAGAGGCCTGGATTTCAATACCAGCATATGGCTGTTTCTTGACTCACCCATCAGATCAAATCTCATCTACACATGGGAAACATGCACGTTGGAGCTGTGTCAAAGCCTCTGTTTAGGAGAACCCTTCAGGGCCCCAGGGCCACCGCTTCATTCCAAGGTCTCCATAGACACAAAAACATATTAGGACACATCCACAGGAGAGTCCATTTCAAATCAGCCTCCTCGGTTGCCCCCCACATCCAGCAGATCTAACCTGTCTTGTTGCTTGGAGACAATTGGAATGCGAGGTGGGCTACCCAGCCATCCATCCTTAGAACCCTGCTCGGAATCGTTGGCCTGGAGCCAACCAACAGGTCTCAATTGTCCTGCAGAAGAATCTTTGCAGTTTGGAGCTTCTCACAACTCCCATCGTGCGAAAACCCCCAAGTCCTCGTGATCCAACAACCTTCAAGAAAGGGCCATCAGGGTAGAAAGTCCAACCTGAGTGATCGACTGAACCTTGCCCTGACTTCAGATGCACGAGATCTCGATTGAGGTCTGTAGATTGTGCCTGCCATATCCTCACCCAGAAACCTAGGCCTAGCTTGGGTTCTCAGACTCCGTCCTCAGACTACTGGCCCACAAGCCCTCCAGTTGGGCAATCCAGAACTACAATGCCGCACTCTGCCTGCCCTACAGAAGTAAAACATTGCCCTCAGGGCTACCCCGAAACCGCAAATGAGGATCAACCTGCACGCCATTCGGCTGTACCCCAAACATATAGGCTGACCTGGGCACTATTTCCCATTCTGACCCAGCCTGAGCCTGGACCTCCTGGTCCCACCCAGACAGCTGGCCGCACACTCAGCACATCGGACCCGCCATGGCCTTAGGTCATCATCTCTTCCCAACTGCGGTTTGCAGGCTCCAGAAGCTAGACCTTATCTCCAACCACTGCCCAGGGTTGAAAATGATGCAGAAATCAGAACTCTTTCCCCATGGCAAGAAACCTTGTGCTTGGCATGTTGTCCAACGTTCGGTGTAGTTGAAACTAGCGTGGCCCATGAGGTCCAGCCCATGCTTGCGGGCCACATTGGTCACAAACACACATTGTGACCCTCAGCCTGAGCCCAGTCCTCAGGTAAGGCCTCTCAGGGCCTATGTGAAGAGACAGCATATTGGGCTTGCCATGCCCCTAGGCCCCAATTTTTAACCATAGTTCGGGTTGTCCCTTCACTCTTCCCCAGGGCTCTGCTTTGGAATTCCTCTTTTGGTGGGACACCTGAGGTAACAAACCTGAAAGGAGTCCTCCCATCCCACAGATTGACGAAAAACAATTGGGATCGGGCCAAAACACAGAGAGGAAGATTCGTCCATGGCACATGAGCCCTCCCCAACATTCCACGGCCATCGCTGAAACAAAAGTCAGAGACAAAAGCCTGAGCAAGCGCCTCAGACTCGCTCATTCTTCATATCCTGAAGAGTTCTTCTCATGGTTTGTAGATCGGGCGTGCCATACCTACGTCCCCAAACTTAAGCTGAGTTTGTGTTTTCAGTCTTCTGTCCTCAAAGTCCTGGGCCACACTCCCTCCAGGCTGGGGCCCCTGGAGCCACACATTAGGACTGCCCCCACCCAATGCATGGGAATTCTGCCCATTCCATTGTCAAAAATCGTACAAATTAGGAGAACCCTCCAAAGTCCCTGAGGCCATCCCAATAGTGTAGGTCGCCCGGGACAAAAAAGGGCGGTTGATACCGGCTGAGCATCTACCTCCACTCATCTACCTCCACTCATACCAAGAAGATTGAACCAGACAGGACCCGAGGCCATTATCGGATCCATTGCTTTGGTTTACAGGCATATCTCTTGAAAAGCCTGGATTCCAATACCATCAGAGGGGATTTCCTGAGGCACCCATCAGAACAAATCTCGTCTCCACAAGGAAACTTGTGCATGGGAGCTAAGCCAAAGCTTAGGAGAATACTTCAGGGTCCCGGTGCCACCTCCCCATTCCAAGGCCCTCATGGACACAAACACACGTTAGGATCCATCCTCTGGAAAGTGCATTTCAACTCAGCCACCCCGGTTGCTCCCGCAGATCCATTAGATATAAACTGTCTTGTTGCTAGGAGACAATTGGAAGGTGAGGCGGACTTCCCAGGCATCCATCCTGGAACGGTGCTCTGGAGTCATTCCATATGGAATGTCCTGGAGCTGTCCAACAGGTCTCAATTGTCCCGCAGAAGGAATCCTTGAAGGGGGCATCCCACATCTCCCAACGTGGAAAACCTCCATGGCCTCGAGATTCCGCTCCCTTCATGAAGGGGCCGTCAGGCACAGAAACTCCAACCTGAGCCAACGTCGGATCCTCGCCCTGACTTCAGATGCATGAGATATTGGTTCAGATCTGCAGGGGGTACCTGCCGTGCCCTCACCCTGAATCCGAAGTCTAGCTTGTGTTCTCAGACTTCCGTCCTCACTCTCCTGGCCCCGAAGCCCTCAAGTTTGGCAATTCCGGACCGACAATGAAGCACTCTGCCTGCCCTCTAGAAAAAATATATTGCCTAATGAGCAGCCCAGGCAGCTTAAATGAGGATAAACCTACACGGCACTCGAATGTACCCAAATTATATAGTCTAACCTGGGCACTAATGCACTGTCTGACACAACCTGAGCCTGGACCTGCTGACCAACACCCAGACAGCTGACCGCACGCTGAGCACATCAGACCCGCCATGGCCTTAGGTCATCAATTCTTCCCTACCTCAGTTTTCAGGCTTCAGAACCTAGACCTTATCTCCAATCACTGCCCACGGGTGACTGTGATGCAGAAATCAGAACTCTTCCTGACCCATGGTAAGAAACCTTGTGGTTGGCATGTTGTCCAACGTTCAGTGTAGGAGAAACCAGCATTCACACTGAGGCCCCGCCCATTCTTGCGTGCGACGAGAGCATAAACACGCATTGTGACCTCAGCGTGAGTCCTGTCCTCTAGTAAGTCCTCTCAGTGGCTGGACCATTAGATGTCATAATGGGCTTGACATGTCCCTAGTCCCCAATTTTTAACCAGATTTCTGGTTGTCCAGTCGCCCCACCCCAGGGCTCTACTCTGGAATCCCTCATTTGGTGGGACATCTGAGGTTGAAAAACAAAATGAAACAAATCGACAACAACAAAAAAACGGACTTCTTCCATCCCCAGAATGACCCCAAACTCTTTGGACGGGACCGAACCCCCAGAGAGTAAGACTCGTCCATTTCCCATGAAGTCACCCGGCAATTTCACGACCATGAGTGACACGATATCCAGAGACAAAAACTTGAGCAAGAGCCTCACACTCGACCTTTTTTCATATCCCGAAGTGTTCTCCTCATGGTCTGTAGATCAGTCCTGCCATACCTATGACCCAAAACATAAGCCGAGTTTGTGTTTTCAGACAACTGTCCAAACAGCTCTGGCCTACACACCCTACAGGCTCAGGGCCCTGGAGCCAAACCTGAGGACTGTACTTGCCCTCTCCAAGGGAAATGTATGTGCCCATTCCAATGGCCACAACCCTACTAGTAGGATAACCTCCAAAGTCCCTGAGGCCATCCCAATAGTTGTGGCTTCCCAGGACAAACAGGGGCAATCTGAGCCCATCTGAGCACCTACCTGCACTCAGACCCGTAGACTGATGTCCCCAGTGGTAAAAAGGTACGAACAGGCCCCTAGGCACTAATCGGATCCATTGCTTTGGTTTCCAGGCATCTCTCCTCAGAGGCCTGGATTTCAATACCAGCATATGGCTGTTTCTTGACTCACCCATCAGAACAAATCTCAGCTACACATGGGAAACATGCACGTTGGAGCTGTGTCAAAGCCTCTGTTTAGGAGAACCCTTCAGGGCCCCAGGGCCACCGCTTCATTCCAAGGTCTCCATAGACACAAAAACATATTAGGACACAACCACAGGAGAGTCCATTTCAACTCAGCCTCCTCGGTTGCCCCCCACATCCAGCAGATCTAACCTGTCTTGTTGCTTGGAGACAAATGGAATGCGAGGTGGGCTACCCAGCCATCCATCCTTAGAACCCTGCTCGGAATCGTTGGCCTGGAGCCAACCAACAGGTCTCAATTGTCCTGCAGAAGAATCTTTGCAGTTTGGAGCTTCTCACAACTCCCATCGTGCGAAAACCCCCATGTCCTCGTGATCCAACCCCCTTCAAGAAAGGGCCATCAGGGCAGAAAGTCCAACCTGAGCGATCGTCTGATCCTTGCCCTGACTTCAGATGCACGAGATCTCGATTGAGGTCTGTAGATTGTGCCTGCCATATCCTCACCCAGAAACCTAGGCCTAGCTTGGGTTCTCAGACTCCGTCCTCAGACTACTGGCCCACAAGCCCTCCAGTTGGGCAATCCAGAACTACAATGCCGCACTCTGCCTGCCCTACAGAAGTAAAACATTGCCCTCAGGGCTACCCCGAAACCGCAAATGAGGATCAACCTGCACGCCATTCGGCTGTACCCCAAACATATAGGCTGACCTGGGCACTATTTCCCCTTCTGACCCAGCCTGAGCCTGGACCACCTGGTCCCACCCAGACAGCTGGCCGCACACTGAGCACATCGGACCCGCCATGGCCTTAGGTCGTCATTTCTTCCCAACTGCGGTTTTCAGGCTCCAGAATCTAGACCTTATCTCCAACCATAGCCCAGGGTTGAAAATGATGCAGAAATCAGAACTCTTTCCCCATGGCAAGAAACCTTGTGGTTGGCATGTTGTCCAACGTTCAGTGTAGTTGTAACAAGCGTGGCCCTTGAGGCCCAGCCCATGCTTGCCGGCCACATTGGTCACTACACACATTGTGACCCTCAGCCTGAGCCCAGTCCTCAGGTAAGGACTCTCAGGGCCTATATGAAGAGACAGCATATTGGGCTTGCCATGCCCCTAGGCCCCAATTTTTAACCATAGTTCGAGTTGTCCCTTCACTCTTCCCCAGGTCTCTGCTTTGGAATTCCTCTTTTGTTGGTACACCTGAGGTAACAAACCTGAAAGGAGTCCTCCCAACCCACAGATTGACGAAAAACAATTGGGATCGGGCCAAATCCACAGAGAGGAATATTCGTCCATGGCCCATGAGACCTCCCCAACATTCCACGGCCATCGCTGAAACAAAATCCAGAGACAAAAGCCTGAGCAAGCGCCTCAGACTCGCTCATTCTTCATATCCTGAAGAGTTCTTCTCAGGGTTTGTAGATCGGGCGTGCCGTTCCTACGTCCCCAAACTTAAGCTGAGTTTGTGTTTTCAGTCTTCTGTCCTCAAAGTCCTGGGCCACACTCCTTCCAGGCTGGGGACCCTGGAGCCACACATTAGGACTGCCCCCACCCAATGCATGGGAATTCTGCCCATTCCATTGTCAAAAATCGTACAAATTAGGAGAACCCTCCAAAGTCCCTGGGGCCATCCCAATAGTGTAGGTCGCCCGGGACAAAAAAGGGCCGTTGATACCGTCTGAGCATCTACCTCCACTCATCTACCTCCACTCATGCCAAGAAGATTGAACCAGACAGGACCCGAGGCCATTATCGGATCCATTGCTTTGGTTTACAGGCATGTCTCCTCAAAAGCCTGGATTCCAATACCAGCAGAGGGGATTTCCTGAGGCACCCATCAGAACAAATCTCGTCTCCACAAGGAAACTTGTGCATGGGAGCTATGCCAAAGCTTAGGAGAATACTTCAGGGTCCCGGTGCCACCTCCCCATTCCAAGGCCCTCATGGACACAAACACACGTTAGGACCCATCCTCTGGAAAGTGCATTTCAACTCAGCCACCCCGGGTGCTCCCGCAGATCCATTAGATCTAAACTGTCTTGTTGCTAGGAGACAATTGGAAGGCGAGGCGGACTTCCCAGGCATCCATTCTCGAACGGTGCTCTGGAGTCATTTCGTATGGGATGTCCTGGAGCTGTCCAAAAGGTCTCAATTGTCTCGCAGAAGGAATCCTTGAAGGGGGCATCCCACATCTCCCAACGTGGAAAACCTCCATGGCCTCGAGATTCCGCTCCCTTCATGAAGGGGCCGTCATGCACAGAAACTCCAACCTGAGCCAACGTCGGATCCTCGCCTCACTTCAGATGCATGAGATATTGGTTCAGATCTGCAGGGAGTACCTGCCGTGCCCTCACCCTGAATCCGAAGTCTAGCTTGTGTTCTCAGACTTCCGTCCTCACTCACCTGGCCCCAAAGCCCTCAAGTTTGGCAATTCCGGACTGAAAATGAAGCACTCTGCCTGCCCTCTAGAAACAATATATTGCCTAATGAGCTGCCCAGGCAGCTAAAATGAAGATAAACCTACACGGCACTCGAATGTACCCAAATTATATAGTCTAACCTGGGCACTAATGCACTGTCTGACACAACCTGAGCCCGGACCTGCTGACCAACACCCAGACAGCTGACCGCATGCTGAGCACATCAGACCCGCCATGGCCTTAGGTCATCATCTCTTCCCTACCTCAGTTTTCAGGCTTCAGAACCTAGACCTTATCTCCAATCACTGCCCACGGGTGACTGTGATGCAGAAATCAGAACTCTTCCTTACCCATGGCAAGAAACCTTGTGGTTGGCATGTTGTCCAACGTTCAGTGTAGGAGAAACCAGCATTCACCCTGAGGCCCCGCCCATTCTTGAGTGCGACGAGAGCATAAACACGCATTGTTACCTCAGTGTGAGTCCTGTCCTCTAGTAAGTCCTCTCAGTGGCTGGACCATTAGATGTCATAATGGGCTTGACATGTCCCTAGTCCCCAATTTTTAACCAGATTTCTGGTTGTCCAGTCGCCCCACCCCAGGGCTCTACTCTGGAATCCCTCATTTGGTGGGACATCTGAGGTTGAAAAACAAAATGAAACAAATCGACAACAACAACAAAAAAACGGACTTCTTCCATCCCCAGAATGAGCCCAAACTCTTTGGACGGGACCGAACCCCCAGAGAGTAAGACTCGTCCATTTCCCATGAAGTCACCCGGCAATTTCACGACCATGAGTGACACGATATCCAGAGACAAAAACTTGAGCAAGAGCCTCACACTCGCCCTTTTTTCATATCCCGAAGTGTTCTCCTCATGGTCTGTAGATCAGTCCTGCCATACCTATGACCCAAAACATAAGCCGAGTTTGTGTTTTCAGACAACTGTCCAAACAGCTCTGGCCTACAGACCCTACAGGCTCAGGGCCCTGGAGCCAAACCTGAGGACTGTACTTGCACTCTCACGGGAATTGTATGTGCCCATTCCAATGGCCACAACCCTACTAGTAGGATAACCTCCAAAGTCCTTGAGGCCATCCCAATAATTGTGGCTTCCCAGGACAAACAGGGGCAATCTGAGCCCATCTGAGCACCTACCTGCACTCAGAACCGTAGACTGATGTCCCCAGAGGTAAAAAGGAACGAACAGGCCCCTAGGCACTAATCGGAAACATTGCTTTTGTTTCCAGGCATCTCTCCTCTGAGGCCTGGATTTCAATACCAGCATATGGCTGTTTTTTGACTCACCCATCAGAACAAATCTCATCTACACATGGGAAACATGCACGTTGGAGCTGTGTCAAAGCCTCTGTTTAGGAGAACCCTTCAGGGCCCCAGGGCCACCGCTTCATTCCAAGGTCTCCATAGACACAAAAACATATTAGGACACATCCACAGGAGAGTCCATTTCAACTCAGCCTCCTCGGTTGCCCCCCACATCCAGCAGATCTAACCTGTCTTGTTGCTTGGAGACAATTGGAATGCGAGGTGGGCTACCCAGCCATCCATCCTTAGAACCCTGCTCGGAATTGTTGGCCTAGAGCCAACCAACAGGTCTCAATTGTCCTGAAAAAGAATCTTTGCAGTTTGGAGCTTCTCACAACTCCCATCGTGCGAAAACCCCCATGTCCTCGTGATCCAACCCCCTTCAAGAAAGGGCCATCAGGGCAGAAAGTCCAACCTGAGCGATCGTCTGATCCTTGCCCTGACTTCAGATGCACGAGATCTCGATTGAGGTCTGTAGATTGTGCCTGCCATATCCTCACCCAGACACCTAGGCCTAGCTTGGGTTCTCAGACTCCGTCCTCAGACTACTGGCCCACAAGCCCTCCAGTTGGGCAATCCAGAACTACAATGCCGCACTCTGCCTGCACTACAGAAGTAAAACATTGCCCTCAGGGCTACCCCGAAACCGCAAATGAGGATCAACCTGCACGCCATTCGGCTGTACCCCAAACATATAGGCTGACCTGGGCACTATTTCCCCTTCTGACCCAGCCTGAGCCTGGACCTCCTGGTCCCACCCAGACAGCTGGCCGCACACTGAGCACATCGGACCCGCCATGGCCTTAGGTCGTCATCTCTTCCCAACTGCGGTTTTCAGGCCCCAGAACCTAGACCTTATCTCCAACCACTGCCCAGGGTTGAAAATGATGCAGAAATCAGAACTCTTTCCCCATGGCAAGAAACCTTGTGCTTGGCATGTTGTCCAACGTTCAGTGTAGTTGATACAAGCGTGGCCCATGAGGCCCAGCCCATGCTTGCGGGCAACATTGGTCACAAACACACATTGTGACCCTCAGCCTGAGCCCAGTCCTCAGGTAAGGCCTCTCAGGGCCTATATGAAGAGACAGCATATTGGGCTTGCCATGCCCCTAGGCCCCAATTTTTAACCATAGTTCGGGTTGTCCCTTCACTCTTCCCCAGGGCTCTGCTTTGGAATTCCTCTTTTGGTGGGACTCCTGAGGTAACAAACCTGAAAGGAGTCCTCCCATCCCACAGATGGACGAAAAACAATTGGGATCGGGCCAAATCCACAGAGAGGAAGATTCGTCCATGGCCCATGAGACCTCCCCAACATCCAAGGCCATCGTTGAAACAAAGTCAGAGACAAAAGCCTGAGCAAGCACCTCAGACACGCACATTCTTCGTATCCTGAAGAGTTCTTCTCATGGTTTGTAGATCGGGCGTGCCATACCTACGTCCCCAAACTTAAGCTGAGTTTGTGTTTTCAGTCTTCTGTCCTCAAAGTCCTGGGCCACACTCCCTCCAGGCTGGGGCCCCTGGAGCCACACATTAGGACTGCCCCCACCCAATCCATGGGAATTCTGCCTGTTCCATTGTCAAAAATCGTACAAATTAGAGGAACCCTCCAAAGTCCCTGAGGCCATCCCAATAGTGTAGGTCGCCCGGGACAAAAAAGGGCGGTTGATACAGGCTGAGCATCTACCTCCACTCATCTACCTCCACCCATACCAAGAAGATTGAACTAGGCAGGACCCGAGGCCATTATCGGATCCATTGCTTTGGTTTACAGGCATGTCTCCTCAAAAGCCTGGATTCCCATACCAGCAGAGGGGATTTCCTGAGGCACCCATCAGAACAAATCTCATCTCCACAAGGAAACTTGTGCATGGGAGCTAAGCCAAAGCTTAGGAGAATACTTCAGGGTCTCGGTGCCACCTCCACATTCCAAGGCCCTCATGGACACAAACACACGTTAGGACCCATCCTCTGGAAAGTGCATTTCAACTCAGCCACCCCGGTTGCTCCCGCAGATCCATTAGATCTAAACTGTGTTGTTGCTAGGAGATAATTGGACGGTGAGGCGGACTTCCCAGGCATCCATCCTCGAACGGTGCTCTGGAGTCATTCCATATGGGATGTCCTGGAGCTGTCCAACAGGTCTCAATTGTCCCGCAGAAGGAATCCTTGAAGGGGGCATCCCACATCTCCCAACGTGGAAAACATCCATGGCCTCGAGATTCCGCTCCCTTCATGAAGGGGCCGTCATGCACAGAAACTCCAAACTGAGCCAACGTCAGATCCTCGCCCTGGCTTCAGATGCATGAGATATTGGTTCAGATCTGCAGGGGGTACCTGCCGTGCCCTCACCCTGAATCCGAAGTCTAGCTTGTGTTCTCAGACTTCCGTCCTCACTCTCCTGGCCCCGAAGCCCTCAAGTTTGGCAATTCCGGACCGACAATGAGGCACTCTGCTTGCCCTCTAGAAAAAATATATTGCCTAATGAGCAGCCTAGGCAGCTTAAATGAGGATAAACCTACACGGCACTCGAATGTACCCAAATTATATAGTCTAACCTGGGCACTAATGCACTGTCTGACACAACCTGAGCCCGGACCTGCTGACCAACACCCAGACAGCTGACCGCACGCTGAGCACATCAGACCCGCCATGGCCTCAGGTCATCATCTCTTCCCTACCTCAGTTTTCAGGCTTCAGAACCTAGACCTTATCTCCAATCACTGCCCACGGGTGACTGTGATGCAGAAATCAGAACTCTTCCTGACCCATGGTAAGAAACCTTGTGGTTGGCATGTTGTCCAACGTTCAGTGTAGGAGAAACCAGCATTCACCCTGAGGCCCCGCCCATTCTTGAGTGCGACGAGAGCATAAACACGCATTGTGACCTCAGCGTGAGTCCTGTCCTCTAGTAAGTCCTCTCAGTGGCTGGACCATTAGATGTCATAATGGGCTTGACATGTCCCTAGTCCCCAATTTTTAACCAGATTTCTGGTTGTCCAGTCGCCCCACCCCAGGGCTCTACTCTGGAATCCCTCATTTGGTGGGACATCTGAGGTTGAAAAACAAAATGAAACAAATCGACAACAACAACAAAAAAACGGACTTCTTCCATCCCCAGAATGACCCCAAACTCTGTGGACCGGACCGAACTCCCAGAGAGTAAGACTCGTCCATTTCCCATGAAGTCACCCGGCAATTTCACGACCATGAGTGACACGATATCCAGAGACAAAAACTTGAGCAAGAGCCTCACACTCGCCCTTTTTTCATATCCCGAAGTGTTCTCCTCATGGTCTGTAGATCAGTCCTGCCATACCTATGACCCAAAACATAAGCCGAGTTTGTGTTTTCAGACAACTGTCCAAACAGCTCTGGCCTACACACCCTACAGGCTCAGGGCCCTGGAGCCAAACCTGAGGACTGTACTTGCCCTCTCCAAGGGAATTGTATGTGCCCATTCCAATGGCCACGACCCTACTAATAGGATAACCTCCAAATTCCCTGAGGCCATCCCAAGAGTTGTGGCTTCCCAGGACAAACAGGGGCAATCTGAGCCCATCTGAGCACCTACCTGCACTCAGACCCGTAGACTGATGTCCCCAGAGGTAAAAACGAACGAACAGGCCCCTAGGCACTAATCAGATCCATTGCTTTGGTTTCCAGGCATCTCTCCTCAGAGGCCTGGATTTCAATACCAGCATATGGCTGTTTCTTGACTCACCCATCAGAACAAATCTCATCTACACATGGGAAACATGCACGTTGGAGCTGTGTCAAAGCCTCTGTTTAGGAGAACCCTTCAGGACCCCAGGGCCACCGCTTAATTCCAAGGTCTCCATAGACACAAAAACATATTAGGACACATCCACAGGAGAGTCCATTTCAACTCAGCCTCCTCGGTTGCCCCCCACATCCAGCAGATCTAACCTGTCTTGTTGCTTGGAGACAATTGGAATGCGAGGTGGGCTACCCAGCCATCCATCCTTAGAACCCTGCTCGGAATCGTTGGCCTGGAGCCAACCAACAGGTCTCAATTGTCCTGCAGAAGAATCTTTGCAGTTTGGAGCTTCTCACAACTCCCATCGTGGGAAAACCCCCATGTCCTCGTGATCCAACCCCCTCCAAGAAAGGGCCATCAGGGCAGAAAGTCCAACCTGAGCGATCGTCTGATCCTTGCCCTGACTTCAGATGCACGAGATCTCTATTGAGGTCTGTAGATTGTGCCTGCCATATCCTCACCCAGAAACCTAGGCCTAGCTTGGGTTCTCAGACTCCGTCCTCAGACTACTGGCCCACAAGCCCTCCAGTTGGGCAATCCAGAACTACAATGCCGCACTCTGCCTGCACTACAGAAGTAAAACATTGCCCTCAGGGCTACCCCGAAACCGCAAATGAGGATCAACCTGCACGCCATTCGGCTGTACCCCAAACATATAGGCTGACCTGGGCACTATTTCCCCTTCTGACCCAGCCTGAGCCTGGACCTCCTGGTCCCACCCAGACAGCTGGCCGCACACTGAGCACATCGGACCCGCCATGGCCTTAGGTCGTCATCTCTTCCCAACTGCGGTTTTCAGGCCCCAGAACCTAGACCTTATCTCCAACCACTGCCCAGGGTTGAAAATGATGCAGAAATCAGAACTCTTTCCCCATGGCAAGAAACCTTGTGCTTGGCATGTTGTCCAACGTTCAGTGTAGTTGATACAAGCGTGGCCCATGAGGCCCAGCCCATGCTTGCGGGCAACATTGGTCACAAACACACATTGTGACCCTCAGCCTGAGCCCAGTCCTCAGGTAAGGCCTCTCAGGGCCTATATGAAGAGACAGCATATTGGGCTTGCCATGCCCCTAGGCCCCAATTTTTAACCATAGTTCGGGTTGTCCCTTCACTCTTCCCCAGGGCTCTGCTTTGGAATTCCTCTTTTGGTGGGACTCCTGAGGTAACAAACCTGAAAGGAGTCCTCCCATCCCACAGATGGACGAAAAACAATTGGGATCGGGCCAAATCCACAGAGAGGAAGATTCGTCCATGGCCCATGAGACCTCCCCAACATCCAAGGCCATCGTTGAAACAAAGTCAGAGACAAAAGCCTGAGCAAGCACCTCAGACACGCACATTCTTCGTATCCTGAAGAGTTCTTCTCATGGTTTGTAGATCGGGCGTGCCATACCTACGTCCCCAAACTTAAGCTGAGTTTGTGTTTTCAGTCTTCTGTCCTCAAAGTCCTGGGCCACACTCCCTCCAGGCTGGGGCCCCTGGAGCCACACATTAGGACTGCCCCCACCCAATCCATGGGAATTCTGCCTGTTCCATTGTCAAAAATCGTACAAATTAGAGGAACCCTCCAAAGTCCCTGAGGCCATCCCAATAGTGTAGGTCGCCCGGGACAAAAAAGGGCGGTTGATACAGGCTGAGCATCTACCTCCACTCATCTACCTCCACCCATACCAAGAAGATTGAACTAGGCAGGACCCGAGGCCATTATCGGATCCATTGCTTTGGTTTACAGGCATGTCTCCTCAAAAGCCTGGATTCCCATACCAGCAGAGGGGATTTCCTGAGGCACCCATCAGAACAAATCTCATCTCCACAAGGAAACTTGTGCATGGGAGCTAAGCCAAAGCTTAGGAGAATACTTCAGGGTCTCGGTGCCACCTCCACATTCCAAGGCCCTCATGGACACAAACACACGTTAGGACCCATCCTCTGGAAAGTGCATTTCAACTCAGCCACCCCGGTTGCTCCCGCAGATCCATTAGATCTAAACTGTGTTGTTGCTAGGAGATAATTGGACGGTGAGGCGGACTTCCCAGGCATCCATCCTCGAACGGTGCTCTGGAGTCATTCCATATGGGATGTCCTGGAGCTGTCCAACAGGTCTCAATTGTCCCGCAGAAGGAATCCTTGAAGGGGGCATCCCACATCTCCCAACGTGGAAAACATCCATGGCCTCGAGATTCCGCTCCCTTCATGAAGGGGCCGTCATGCACAGAAACTCCAAACTGAGCCAACGTCAGATCCTCGCCCTGGCTTCAGATGCATGAGATATTGGTTCAGATCTGCAGGGGGTACCTGCCGTGCCCTCACCCTGAATCCGAAGTCTAGCTTGTGTTCTCAGACTTCCGTCCTCACTCTCCTGGCCCCGAAGCCCTCAAGTTTGGCAATTCCGGACCGACAATGAGGCACTCTGCTTGCCCTCTAGAAAAAATATATTGCCTAATGAGCAGCCTAGGCAGCTTAAATGAGGATAAACCTACACGGCACTCGAATGTACCCAAATTATATAGTCTAACCTGGGCACTAATGCACTGTCTGACACAACCTGAGCCCGGACCTGCTGACCAACACCCAGACAGCTGACCGCACGCTGAGCACATCAGACCCGCCATGGCCTCAGGTCATCATCTCTTCCCTACCTCAGTTTTCAGGCTTCAGAACCTAGACCTTATCTCCAATCACTGCCCACGGGTGACTGTGATGCAGAAATCAGAACTCTTCCTGACCCATGGTAAGAAACCTTGTGGTTGGCATGTTGTCCAACGTTCAGTGTAGGAGAAACCAGCATTCACCCTGAGGCCCCGCCCATTCTTGAGTGCGACGAGAGCATAAACACGCATTGTGACCTCAGCGTGAGTCCTGTCCTCTAGTAAGTCCTCTCAGTGGCTGGACCATTAGATGTCATAATGGGCTTGACATGTCCCTAGTCCCCAATTTTTAACCAGATTTCTGGTTGTCCAGTCGCCCCACCCCAGGGCTCTACTCTGGAATCCCTCATTTGGTGGGACATCTGAGGTTGAAAAACAAAATGAAACAAATCGACAACAACAACAAAAAAACGGACTTCTTCCATCCCCAGAATGACCCCAAACTCTGTGGACCGGACCGAACTCCCAGAGAGTAAGACTCGTCCATTTCCCATGAAGTCACCCGGCAATTTCACGACCATGAGTGACACGATATCCAGAGACAAAAACTTGAGCAAGAGCCTCACACTCGCCCTTTTTTCATATCCCGAAGTGTTCTCCTCATGGTCTGTAGATCAGTCCTGCCATACCTATGACCCAAAACATAAGCCGAGTTTGTGTTTTCAGACAACTGTCCAAACAGCTCTGGCCTACACACCCTACAGGCTCAGGGCCCTGGAGCCAAACCTGAGGACTGTACTTGCCCTCTCCAAGGGAATTGTATGTGCCCATTCCAATGGCCACGACCCTACTAATAGGATAACCTCCAAATTCCCTGAGGCCATCCCAAGAGTTGTGGCTTCCCAGGACAAACAGGGGCAATCTGAGCCCATCTGAGCACCTACCTGCACTCAGACCCGTAGACTGATGTCCCCAGAGGTAAAAACGAACGAACAGGCCCCTAGGCACTAATCAGATCCATTGCTTTGGTTTCCAGGCATCTCTCCTCAGAGGCCTGGATTTCAATACCAGCATATGGCTGTTTCTTGACTCACCCATCAGAACAAATCTCATCTACACATGGGAAACTTCCACGTTGGAGCTGTGTCAAAGCCTCTGTTTAGGAGAACCCTTCAGGACCCCAGGGCCACCGCTTAATTCCAAGGTCTCCATAGACACAAAAACATATTAGGACACATCCACAGGAGAGTCCATTTCAACTCAGCCTCCTCGGTTGCCCCCCACATCCAGCAGATCTAACCTGTCTTGTTGCTTGGAGACAATTGGAATGCGAGGTGGGCTACCCAGCCATCCATCCTTAGAACCCTGCTCGGAATCGTTGGCCTGGAGCCAACCAACAGGTCTCAATTGTCCTGCAGAAGAATCTTTGCAGTTTGGAGCTTCTCACAACTCCCATCGTGGGAAAACCCCCATGTCCTCGTGATCCAACCCCCTCCAAGAAAGGGCCATCAGGGCAGAAAGTCCAACCTGAGCGATCGTCTGATCCTTGCCCTGACTTCAGATGCACGAGATCTCTATTGAGGTCTGTAGATTGTGCCTGCCATATCCTCACCCAGAAACCTAGGCCTAGCTTGGGTTCTCAGACTCCGTCCTCAGACTACTGGCCCACAAGCCCTCCAGTTGGGCAATCCAGAACTACAATGCCGCACTCTGCCTGCCCTACAGAAGTAAAACATTGCCCTCAGGGCTACCCCGAAACCCCAAATGAGGATCAACCTGCACGCCATTCGGCTGTACCCCAAACATATAGGCTGACCTGGGCACTATTTCCCCTTCTGACCCAGCCTGAGCCTGGACCTCCTGGTCCCACCCAAACAGCTGGCCGCACACTGAGCACATCGGACCCGCCATGGCCTTAGGTCGTCATCTCTTCCCAACTGCGGTTTTCAGGCTCCAGAACCTAGACCTTATCTCCAACCACTGCCCAGGGTTGAAAATGATGCAGAAATCAGAACTCTTTCCCCATGGCAAGAAACCTTGTGGTTGGCATGTTGTCCAACGTTCAGTGTAGTTGAAACAAGCGTGGCCCATGAGGCCCAGCCCATGCTTGCGGGCCACATTGGTCACAAACACACATTGTGACCCTCAGCCTGAGCCCAGTCCTCAGGTAAGGCCTCTCAGGGCCTATATGAAGAGACAGCATATTGGGCATGCCATGCCCCTAGGCCCCTATTTTTAACCATAGTTCGGGTTGTCCCTTCACTCTTCCCCAGGGCTCTGCTTTGGAATTCCTCTTTTGGTGGGACACCTGAGTTAACAAAGCTGAAAGGAGTCCTCCCATCCCACAGATTGACGAAAAACAATTGGGATCGGGCCAAAACACAGAGAGGAAGATTCGTCCATGGCCCATGAGCCCTCCCCAACATTCCACGGCCATCGCTGAAACAAAATCCAGAGACAAAAGCCTGAGCAAGCGCCTCAGACTCGCTCATTCTTCATATCCTGAAGAGTTCATCTCATGGTTTGTAGATCGGGCGTGCCATACCTACGTCCCCAAACTTAAGCTGAGTTTGTGTTTTCAGTCTTCTGTCCTTCAAGTCCTGGGCCACACTCCCTCCAGGCTGGGGACCCTGGAGCCACACATTAGGACTGACCCCACCCAATCCATGGGAATTCTTCCCATTCCATTGTCAAAAATCGTACAAATTAGGAGAACCCTCCAAAGTCCCTGAGGCCATCCCAATAGTGTAGGTCGCCCAGGACAAAAAAGGGCGGTTGATACCGGCTGAGCATCTACCTCCACTCATCTACCTCCACTCATACCAAGAAGATTGAACCAGACAGGACCCGAGGCCATTATCGGATCCATTGCTTTGGTTTACAGGCATGTCTCCTCAAAAGCCTGGATTCCAATACCAGCAGAGGGGATTTCCTGAGGCACCCATCAGAACAAATCTCGTCTCCACAAGGAAACTTGTGCATGGGAGCTATGCCAAAGCTTAGGAGAATACTTCAGTGTCCCGGTGCCACCTCCCCATTCCAAGGCCCTCATGGACACAAACACACGTTAGGACCCATCCTCTGGAAAGTGCATTTCAACTCAGCCACCCCGGTTGCTCCCGCAGATCCATTAGATCTAAACTGTCTTGTTGCTAGGAGACAATTGGAAGGCGAGGCGGACTTCCCAGGCATCCATCCTGGAACAGTGCTCTGGAGTCATTCCATATGGGATGTCCTGGAGCTGTCCAACAGGTCTCAATTGTCCTGCAGAAGGAATCCTTGAAGGGGGCATCCCACATCTCCCAACGTGGAAAACCTCCATGGCCTCGAGATTCCGCTCCCTTCATGAAGGGGCCGTCATGCACAGAAACTCCAACCTGAGTCAACGTCGGATCCTCGCCCTGACTTCAGATGCATGAGATATTGGTTCAGATCTGCAGGGGGTACCTGCCGTGCCCTCACCCTGAATCCGAAGACTGGCTTGTGTTCTCAGACTTCCGTCCTCACTCTCCTGGCCCCGAAGCCCTCAAGTTTGGCAATTCCGGACCGACAATGAAGCACTCTGCCTGCCCTCTAGAAAAAATGTATTGCCTAATGAGCTGCCCAGGCAGCTTAAATGAGGATAAACCTACACGGCACTCGAATGTACCCAAATTATATAGTCTAACCTGGGCACTAATGCACTGTCTGACACAACCTGAGCCCGGACCTGCTGACCAACACCCAGACAGCTGACCGCACACTGAGCACATCAGACCCGCCATGGCCTTAGGTCATCATCTCTTCCCTACCTCAGTTTTCAGGCTTCAGAACCTAGACCTTATCTCCAATCACTGCCCACGGGTGACTGTGATGCAGAAATGAGAACTCTTCCTGACCCATGGCAAGAAACCTTGTGGTTGGCATGTTGTCCAACGTTCAGTGTAGTTGAAACAAGCGTGGCCCATGAGGCCCAGCCCATGCATGCGGGCCACATTGGTCACAAACACACATTTTGACCCTCAGCCTGAGCCCAGTCCTCAGGTAAGGCCTCTCAGGGCCTATATGAAGAGACAGCATATTGGGCTTGCCATGCCCCTATTTCCCAATTTTTAACCATAGTTCGGGTTGTCTCTTCACTCTTCCCCAGGGCTCTGCTTTGGAATTCCTCTTTTGGTGGGACACCTGAGGTAACAAACCTGAAAGGAGTCCTCCCATCCCACAGATTGACGAAAAACAATTGGGATCGGGCCAAATCCACAGAGAGGAAGATTCGTCCATGGCCCATGAGACCTCCCCAACATTCCACGGCCATCGCTGAAACAAAATCCAGAGACAAAAGCCTGAGCAAGCGCCTCAGACTCGCTCATTCTTCATATCCTGAAGAGTTCTTCTCATGGTTTGTAGATCGGGCGTGCCATACCTACGTCCCCAAACTTAAGCTGAGTTTGTGTTTTCAGTCTTCTGTCCTCAAAGTCCTGGGCCACACTCCCTCCAGGCAGGGGCCCCTGGAGCCCCACATTAGGACTTCCCCCACCTAATCTATGGGAATTCTGCCCATTCCATTGGCAAATATCGTACAAATTAGGAGAACCCTCCAAAGTCCCTGAGGCCATCCCAATAGTGTAGGTCGCCCGGGACAAAAAAGGGCGGTTGATACCGGCTGAGCATCTACCTCCACTCATCTACCTCCACTCATACCAAGAAGATTGAAGCAGACAGGACCCGAGGCCATTATCGGATCCATTGCTTTGGTTTACAGGCATGTCTCCTCAAAAGCCTGGGTTCCAATACCAGCAGAGGGGATTTCCTGAGGCACCCATCAGAACAAATCTCGTCTCCACAAGGAAACTTGTGCATGGGAGCTATGCCAAAGCTTAGGAGAATACTTCAGGGTCCCGGTGCCACCTCCCCATTCCAAGGCCCTCATGGACACAAACACACGTTAGGACCCATCCTCTGGAAAGTGCATTTCAACTCAGCCACCCCGGTTGCTCCCGCAGATCCATTAGATCTAAACTGTCTTGTTGCTAGGAGACAATGGAAGGCGAGGCAGACTTCCCAGGCATCCATCCTGGAACAGTGCTCTGGAGTCATTCCATATGGGATGTCCTGGAGCTGTCCAACAGGTCTCAATTGTCCCGCAGAAGGAATCCTTGAAGGGGGCATCCCACATCTCCCAACGTGGAAAACCTCCATGGCCTCGAGATTCCGCTCCCTTCATGAAGGGGCCGTCATGCACAGAAACTCCAACCTGAGCCAACGTCGAATCCTCGCCCTGACTTCAGATGCATGAGATATTGGTTCAGATCTGCAGGGGGTACCTGCCGTGCCCTTACCCTGAATCCGAAGACTAGCTTGTGTTCTCAGACTTCCGTCCTCACTCTCCTGGCCCCGAAGCCCTCAAGTTTGGCAATTCCGGACCGACAATGAAGCACTCTGCCTGCCCTCTAGAAAAAATGTATTGCCTAATGAGCTGCCCAGGCAGCTTAAATGAGGATAAACCTACACGGCACTCGAATGTACCCAAATTATATAGTCTAACCTGGGCACTAATGCACTGTCTGACACAACCTGAGCCCGGACCTGCTGACCAACACCCAGACAGCTGACCGCACCCTGAGAACATCAGACCCGCCATGGCCTTAGGTCATCATCTCTTCACTACCTCAGTTTTCAGGCTTCAGAACCTAGACCTTATCTCCAATCACTGCCCACGGGTGACTGTGATGCAGAAATCAGAACTCTTCCTGACCCATGGCAAGAAACCTTGTGGTTGGCATGTTGTCCAACGTTCAGTGTAGGAGAAACCAGCATTCACCCTGAGGCCCCGCCCATTCTTGAGTGCGACGAGTGCATAAACACGCATTGTGACCTCAGCGTGAGTCCTGTCCTCTAGTAAGTCCTTTCAGTGGCTGGACCATTAGATGTCATAATGGGCTTGACATGTCCCTAGTCCCCAATTTTTAACCAGATTTCTGGTTGTCCAGTCGCCCCACCCCAGGGCTCTACTCTGGAATCCCTCATTTGGTGGGACATCTGAGGTTGAAAAACAAAATGAAACAAATCGACAACAACAACAAAAAAACGGACTTCTTCCAACCCCAGAATGACCGCAAACTCTTTGGAGGGGACCGAACCCCCAGAGAGTAAGACTCGTCCATTTCCCATGAAGTCACCCGGCAATTTCACGACCATGAGTGACACGATATCCAGAGACAAAAACTTGAGCAAGAGCCTCACACTCGCCCTTTTTTCATATCCCGAAGTGTTCTCATGGTCTGTAGATCAGTCCTGCCATACCTATGACCCAAAACATAAGCCGAGTTTGTGTTTTCAGACAACTGTCCAAACAGCTCTGGCCTACACACCATACAGGCACAGGGCCCTGGAGCCAAACCTGAGGACTGTACTTGCCCTCTCCAAGGGAATTGTATGTGCCCATTCCAATGGCCACAACCCTACTAATAGGATAACCTCCAAAGTCCCTGAGGCCATCCCAAGAGTTATGGCTTCCCAGGACAAACAGGGGCAATCTGAGCCCATCTGAGCACCTACCTGCACTCAGACCCGTAGACTGATGTCCCCAGAGGTAAAAGGAACGAACAGGCCCCTAGGCACTAATCGGAACCATTGCTTTGGTTTCCAGGCATCTCTCCTCAGAGGCCTGGATTTCATTACCAGCATATGGCTGTTTCTTGACTCACCCATCAGAACTAATCTCATCTACACATGGGAAATATGCACGTTGGAGCTGTGTCAAAGCCTCTGTTTAGGAGAACCCTTCAGGGCCCCAGGGCCACCGCTTCATTCCAAGGTCTCCATAGACACAAAAACATATTAGGACACATCCACAGGAGAGTCCATTTCAACTCAGCCTCCTCGGTTGCCCCCCACATCCAGCAGATCTAACCTGTCTTGTTGCTTGGAGACCATTGGAATGCGAGGTGGGCTACCCAGCCATCCATCCTTAGAACCCTGCTCGGAATCGTTGGCCTGGAGCCAACCAACAGGTCTCAATTGTCCTGCAGAAGAATCTTTGCAGTTTGGAGCTTCTCACAACTCCCATCGTGGGAAAACCCCCATGTCCTCGTGATCCAACCCCCTTCAAGAAAGGGCCATCAGGGCAGAAAGTCCAACCTGAGCGATCGTCTGATCCTTGCCCTGACTTCAGATGCACGGGATCTCTATTGAGGTCTGTAGATTGTGCCTGCCATATCCTCACCCAGAAACCTAGGCCTAGCTTGGGTTCTCAGACTCCGTCCTCAGACTACTGGCCCACAAGCCCTCCAGTTGTGCAATGCAGAACTACAATGCCGCACTCTGCCTGCCCTACAGAAGTAAAACATTGCCCTCAGGGCTACCCCGAATCCCCAAATGAGGATCAACCTGCACGCCATTCGGCTGTACCCCAAACATATAGGCTGACCTGGGCACTATTTCCCCTTCTGACCCAGCCTGAGCCTGGACCTCCTGGTCCCACCCAGACAGCTGGCCGCACACTGAGCACATCGGACCCGCCATGGCCTTAGGTCGTCATCTCTTCCCAACTGCGGTTTTCAGGCTCCAGAACCTAGACCTTATCTCCAACCACTGCCCAGGGTTGAAAATGATGCAGAAATCAGAACTCTTTCCCCATGGCAAGAAACCTTGTGGTTGGCATGTTGTCCAACGTTCAGTGTAGTTGAAACAAGCGTGGCCCATGAGGCCCAGCCCATGCTTGCGGGCCACATTGGTCACAAAAACACATTGTGACCCTCAGCCTGAGCCCAGTCCTCAGGTAAGGCCTCTCAGGGCCTATATGAAGAGACAGCATATTGGGCTTGCCATGCCCCTAGGCCCCAATTTTTATCCATAGTTCGGGTTGTCCCTTCACTCTTCCCCAGGGCTCTGCTTTGGAATTCCTCTTTGGGTGGGACACCTGAGGTAACAAACCTGAAAGGAGTCCTCCCATCCCACAGATTGACGAAAAACAATTGGGATCAGGCCACATCCACAGAGAGGAAGATTCGTCCATGGCCCATGAGACCTCCCCAACATTCCACGGCCATCGCTGAAACAAAATCCAGAGACAAAAGCCTGAGCAAGCGCCTCAGACTCGCTCATTCTTCAT
Organism: Mustela nivalis; assembly: GCF_964662115.1. Lineage (NCBI taxonomy): Eukaryota > Metazoa > Chordata > Mammalia > Carnivora > Mustelidae > Mustela > Mustela nivalis. The sequence goes on from NW_028135629.1 coordinate 114,306, forward strand.
ATCCTGAAGAGTTCTTCTCATGGTTTGTAGATCGGGCGTGCCATACCTACGTCCCCAAACTTAAGCTGAGTTTGTGTTTTCAGTCTTCTGTCCTCAAAGTCCTGGGCCACACTCCCTCCAGGCTGCGGCCCCTGGAGCCACACATTAGGACTGCCCCCACCCAATCCATGGGAATTCTTCCCATTCCATTGTCAAAAATCGTACAAATTAGGAGAACCCTCCAAAGTCCCTGAGGCCATCCCAATAGTGTAGGTCGCCCAGGACAAAAAAGGGCGGTTGATACCGGCTGAGCATCTACCTCCACTCATCTACCTCCACTCATACCAAGAAGATTGAAGCAGACAGGACCCGAGGCCATTATCGGATCCATTGCTTTGGTTTACAGGCATGTCTCCTCAAAAGCCTGGATTCCAATACCAGCAGAGGGGATTTCCTGAGGCACCCATCAGAACAAATCTCGTCTCCACAAGGAAACTTGTGCATGGGAGCTATGCCAAAGCTTAGGAGAATTCTTCAGGGTCCCGGTGCCACCTCCCCATTCCAAGGCCCTCATGGACACAAACACACGTTAGGACCCATCCTCTGGAAAGTGCATTTCAACTCAGCCACCCCGGTTGCTCCCGCAGATCCATTAGATCTAAACTGTCTTGTTGCTAGGAGACAATTGGAAGGCGAGGCGGACTTCCCAGGCATCCATCCTGGAACAGTGCTCTGGAGTCATTCCATATGGGATGTCCTGGAGCTGTCCAACAGGTCTCAATTGTCCCGCAGAAGGAATCCTTGAAGGGGGCATCCCACATCTCCCAACGTGGAAAACCTCCATGGCCTCGAGATTCCGCTCCCTTCATGAAGGGGCCGTCATGCACAGAAACTCCAACCTGAGCCAACTTCGGATCCTCGCCCTGACTTCAGATGCATGAGATATTGGTTCAGATCTGCAGGGGGTACCTGCCGTGCCCTCACCCTGAATCCGAAGTCTAGCTTGTGTTCTCAGACTTCCGTCCTCACTCTCCTGGCCCCGAAGCCCTCAAGTTTGGCAATTCCGGACCGACAATGAAGCACTCTGCCTGCCCTCTAGAAAAAATGTATTGCCTAATGAGCTGCCCAGGCAGCTTAAATGAGGATAAACCTACACGGCACTCGAATGTACCCAAATTATATAGTCTAACCTGGGCACTAATGCACTGTCTGACACAACCTGAGCCCGGACCTGCTGACCAACACCCAGACAGCTGACCGCACCCTGAGAACATCAGACCCGCCATGGCCTTAGGTCATCATCTCTTCACTACCTCAGTTTTCAGGCTTCAGAACCTAGACCTTATCTCCAATCACTGCCCACGGGTGACTGTGATGCAGAAATCAGAACTCTTCCTGACCCATGGCAAGAAACCTTGTGGTTGGCATGTTGTCCAACGTTCAGTGTAGGAGAAACCAGCATTCACCCTGAGGCCCCGCCCATTCTTGAGTGCGACGAGAGCATAAACACGCATTGTGACTTCAGCGTGAGTCCTGACCTCTAGTAAGTCCTCTCAGTGGCTGGACCATAAGATGTCATAATGGGCTTGACATGTCCCTAGTCCCCAATTTTTAACCAGATTTCTGGTTGTCCAGTCGCCCCACCCCAGGGTTCTAGTCTGGAATCCCTCATTTGGTGGGACATCTGAGGTTGAAAAACAAAATGAAACAAATCGACAACAACAACAAAAAAACGGACTTCTTCCATCCCCAGAATGACCCCAACTCTTTGGACGGGACCGAACCCCCAGAGAGTAAGACTCGTCCATTTCCCATGAAGTCACCCGGCAATTTCACGACCATGAGTGACACGATATCCAGAGACAAAAACTTGAGCAAGAGCCTCACACTCGCCCTTTTTTCATATCCCGAAGTGTTCTCCTCATGGTCTGTAGATCAGTCCTGCCATACCTATGACCCAAAACATAAGCCGAGTTTGTGTTTTCAGACAACTGTCCAAACAGCTCTGGCCTACACACCCTACAGGCTCAGGGCCCTGGAGCCAAACCTGAGGACTGTACTTGCCCTCTCCAAGGGAATTGTATGTGCCCATTCCAATGGCCACAACCCTACTAATAGGATAACCTCCAAAGTCCCTGAGGCCATCCCAAGAGTTGTGGCTTCCCAGGACAAACAGGGGCAATCTGAGCCCATCTCAACACCTACCTGCACTCAGACCCGTAGACTGATGTCCCCAGAGGTAAAAAGGAACGAACAGGCCCCTAGGCACTAATCGGATCCATTGCTTTGGTTTCCAGGCATCTCTCCTCAGAGGCCTGGGTTTCAATACCAGCATATGGCTGTTTCTTGACTCACCCATCAGAACAAATCTCATCTACACATGGGAAACATGCACGTTGGAGCTGTGTCAAAGCCTCTGTTTAGGAGAACCCTTCAGGGCCCCAGGGCCACCGCTTCATTCCAAGGTCTCCATAGACACAAAAACATATTAGGACACATCCACAGGAGAGTCCATTTCAACTCAGCCTTCTCGGTTGCCCGCCACATCCAGCAGATCTAACCTGTCTTGTTGCTTGGAGACAATTGGAATGCGAGGTGGGCTACCCAGCCATCCATCCTTAGAACCCTGCTCGGAATCGTTGGCCTGGAGCCAACCAACAGGTCTCAATTGTCCTGCAGAAGAATCTTTGCAGTTTGGAGCTTCTCACAACTCCCATCGTGGGAAAACCCCCATGTCCTCGTGATCCAACCCCCTTCAAGAAAGGGCCATCAGGGCAGAAAGTCCAACCTGAGCGATCGTCTGATCCTTGCCCTGACTTCAGATGCAAGAGATCTCTATTGAGGTCTGTAGATTGTGCCTGCCATATCCTCACCCAGAAACCTAGGCCTAGCTTGGTTTCTCAGACTCCGTCCTCAGACTACTGGCCCACAAGCCCTCCAGTTGGGCAATCCAGAACTACAATGCCGCACTCTGCCTGCCCTACAGAAGTAAAACATTGCCCTCAGGGCTACCCCGAAACCCCAAATGAGGATCAACCTGCACGCCTTTCGGCTGTACCCCAAACATATAGGCTGACCTGGGCACTATTTCCCCTTCTGACCCAGCCTGAGCCTGGACCTCCTGGTCCCACCCAGACAGCTGGCCGCACACTGAGCACATCGGACCCGCCATGGCCTTAGGTCGTCATCTCTTCCCAACTGCGGTTTTCAGGCTCCAGAACCTAGACCTTATTTCCAACCACTGCCCAGGGTTGAAAATGATGCAGAAATCAGAACTCTTTCCCCATGGCAAGAAACCTTGTGGTTGGCATGTTGTCCAACGTTCGGTGTAGTTGAAACAAGCGTGGCCCATGATGCCCAGCCCATGCTTGCGGGCCACATTGGTCACAAACACACATTGTGACCCTCAGCCTGAGCCCAGTCCTCAGGTAAGGCCTCTCAGGGCCTATATGAAGAGACAGCATATTGGGCTTGCCATGCCCCTAGGCCCCAATTTTTAACCATAGTTCGGGTTGTCCCTTCACTCTTCCCCAGGGCTCTACTTTGGAATACCTCTTTTGGTGGGACACCTGAGATAACAACCCTGAAAGGAGTCCTCCCATCCCACAAATTGACGAAAAACAATTGGGATCGGGCCAAAACACAGAGAGGAAGATTCGTCCATGGCACATGAGCCCTCCCCAACATTCCACGGCCATCGCTGAAACAATATCTAGAGACAAAAGCCTGAGCAAGAGCCTCAGACTCGCTCATTCTTCATATCCTGAAGAGTTCTTCTCATGGTTTGTAGATCGGGCGTGCCATACCTACGTCCCCAAACTTAAGCTGAGTTTGTGTTTTCAGTCTTCTGTCCTCAAAGTCCTGGGCCACACTCCCTCCAGGCTGGGGCCCCTGGAGCCACACATTAGGACTGCCCCCACCCAATCCATGGGAATTCTGCCCATTCCATTGTCAAAAATCGTACAAATTAGGAGAACCCTCCAAAGTCCCTGAGGCCATCCCAATAGTGTAGGTCGCCCGGGACAAAAAAGGGCGGTTGATACCGGCTGAGCATCTACCTCCACTCATCTACCTCCACTCATACCAAGAAGATTGAACCACACAGGACCCGAGGCCATTATCGGATCCATTGCTTTGGTTTACAGGCATGTCTCCTCAAAAGCCTGGATTCCATTACCAGCAGAGGTGAGTTCCTGAGGCACCCATCAGAACAAATCTCGTCTCCACAAGGAAACTTGTGCATGGGAGCTATGCCAAAGCTTAGGAGAATACTTCAGGGTCCCGGTGCCACCTCCCCATTCCAAGGCCCTCATGGACACAAACACACGTTAGGACCCATCCTCTGGAAAGTGCATTTCAACTCTGCCACCCCGGTTGCTCCCGCAGATCCATTAGATCTAAACTGTATTGTTGCTAGGAGACAATTGGAAGGCGAGGCGGACTTCCCAGGCATCCATCCTGGAACAGTGCTCTGGAGTCATTCCATATGGGATGTCCTGGAGCTGTCCAACAGGTCTCAATTGTCCCGCAGAAGGAATCCTTGAAGGGGGCATCCCACATCTCCAAACGTGGAAAACCTCCATGGCCTCGAGATTCCGCTCCCTTCATGAAGGGGCCGTCATGCACAGAAACTCCAACCTGAGCCAACGTCGGATCCTCGCCCTGACTTCAGATGCATGAGATATTGGTTCAGATCTGCAGGGGGTACCTGCCGTGCCCTCACCCTGAATCCGAAGTCTAGCTTGTGTTCTCAGACTTCCGTCCTCACTCTCCTGGCCCCGAAGCCCTCATGTTTGGCAATTCCGGACCAACAATGAAGCACTCTGCCTGCCCTCTAGAAAAAATATATTGCCTAATGAGCTGCCCAGGCAGCTTAAATGAAGATAAACCTACACGGCACTCGAATGTACCTAAATTATATAGTCTAACCTGGGCACTAATGCACTGTCTGACACAACCTGAGCCCGGACCTGCTGACCAACACCCAGACAGCTGACCACACCCTGAGCACATCAGACCCGCCATGGCCTTAGGTCATCATCTCTTCACTACCTCAGTTTTCAGGCTTCAGAACCTAGACCTTATCTCCAATCACTGCCCACGGGTGACTGTGATGCAGAAATCAGAACTCTTCCTGACCCATGGCAAGAAACCTTGTGGTTGGCATGTTGTCCAACGTTCAGTGTAGGAGAAACCAGCATTCACCCTGAGGCCCCGCCCATTCTTGAGTGCGACGAGTGCATAAACACGCATTGTGACCTCAGCGTGACTCCTGTCCTCTAGTAAGTCCTCTCAGTGGCTGGACCATAAGATGTCATAATGGGCTTGACATGTCCCTAGTCCCCAATTTTTAACCAGATTTCTGGTTGTCCAGTCGCCCCACCCCAGGGTTCTACTCTGGAATCCCTCATTTGGTGGGACATCTGAGGTTGAAAAACAAAATGAAACAAATCGACAACAACAAAAAAAAAACGGACTTCTTCCATCCCCAGAATGACCCCAAACTCTTTGGACGGGACTGAACCCCCAGAGAGTAAGACTCGTCCATTTCCCATGAAGTCACCCGGCAATTTCACGACCATGAGTGACACGATATCCAGAGACAAAAACTTGAGCAAGAGCCTCACACTCGCCCTTTTTTCATATCCCGAAGTGTTCTCCTCATGGTCTGTAGATCAGTCCTGCCATACCTATGACCCAAAACATAGGCCGAGTTTGTGTTTTCAGACAACTGTCCAAACAGCTCTGGCCTACACACCCTACAGGCTCAGGGCCCTGGAGCCAAACCTGAGGACTGTACTTGCCCTCTCCAAGGGAATTGTATGTGCCCATTCCAATGGCCACGACCCTACTAATAGGATAACCTCCAAAGTCCCTGAGGCCATCCCAAGTGTTGTGGCGTCCCAGGACAAACATGGGCAATCTGAGCCCATATGAGCACCTACCTGCACTCAGACCCGTAGACTGATGTCCCCAGAGGTAAAAAGGAACGAACAGGCCCCTAGGCACTAATCGGATCCATTGCTTTGGTTTCCAGGCATCTCTCCTCAGAGGCCTGGATTTCAATACCAGCATATGGCTGTTTCTTGACTCACCCATCAGAACAAATCTCATCTACACATGGGAAACATGCACGTTGGAGCTGTGTCAAAGCCTCTGTTTCGGAGAACCCTTCAGGGCCCCAGGGCCACCGCTTCATTCCAAGGTCTCCATAGACACAAAAACATATTAGGACACATCCACAGGACAGTCCATTTCAACTCAGCCTCCTCGGTTGCCCCCCACATCCAGCAGATCTAACCTGTCTTGTTGCTTGGAGACAATTGGAATGCGAGGTGGGCTACCCAGTCATCCATCCTTAGAACCCTGCTTGGTATCGTTGGCCTGGAGCCAACCAACAGGTCTCAATTGTCCTGCAGAAGAATCTTTGCAGTTTGGAGCTTCTCACAACTCCCATCGTGGGAAAACCCCCATGTCCTCGTGATCCAACCCCCTTCAAGAAAGGGCCATCAGGGCAGAAAGTCCAACCTGAGTGATCGTCTGATCCTTGCACTGACTTCAGATGCACGAGATCTCTATTGAGGTCTGTAGATTGTGCCTGCCATATCCTCACCCAGAAACCTAGGCCTAGCTGAGGTTCTCAGACTCCGTCCTCAGACTACTGGCCCACAAGCCCTCCAGTTGGGCAATTCAGAACTACAATGCCGCACTCTGCCTGCCCTACAGAAGTAAAACATTGCCCTCAGGGCTACCCCGAAACCCCAAATGAGTATCAACCTGCACGCCATTCGGCTGTACCCCAAACATATAGGCTGACATGGCAGTATTTCCCCTTCTGACCCAGCCTGAGCCTGGACCACCTGGTCCCACCCAGACAGCTGGCCGCACACTGAGCACATCGGACCCGCCATGGCCTTAGGTCGTCATCTCTTCCCAACTGCGGTTTTCAGGCTCCAGAACCTAGACCTTATCTCCAACCACTGCCCAGGGTTGAAAATGATGCAGAAATCAGAACTCTTTCCCCATGGCAAGAAACCTTGTGCTTGGCATGTTGTCCAACGTTCGGTGTAGTTGAAACAAGCGTGGCCCATGAGGCCCAGCCCATGCTTGCGGGCCACATTGGTCACAAACACACATTGTGACCCTCAGCCTGAGCCCAGTCCTCAGGTAAGGCCTCTCAGGGCCTATGTGAAGAGACAGCATATTGGGCTTGCCATGCCCCTAGGCCCCAATTTTTAACCATAGTTCGGGTTGTCCCTTCACTCTTCCCCAGGGCTCTGCTTTGGAATTCCTCTTTTGGTGGGACACCTGAGGTAACAAACCTGAAAGGAGTCCTCCCATCCCACAGATTGACGAAAAACAATTGGGATCGGGCCAAAACACAGAGAGGAAGATTCGTCCATGGCACATGAGCCCTCCCCAACATTCCACGGCCATCGCTGAAACAAAATCTAGAGACAAAAGCCTGAGCAAGCGCCTCAGACTCGCTCATTCTTCATATCCAGAAGAGTTCTTCTCATGGTTTGTAGATCGGGCGTGCAATACCTACGTCCCCAAACTTAAGCTGAGTTTGTGTTTTCAGTCTTCTGTCCTCAAAGTCCTGGGCCACACTCCTTCCAGGCTGCGGCCCCTGGAGCCACACATTAGAACTTCCCCCACCCAATCCATGGGAATTCTGCCCATTCCATTGTCAAAAATCGTACAAATTAGGAGAACCCTCCAAAGTCCCTGAGGCCATCCCAATAGTGTAGGTCGCCCAGGACAAAAAAGGGCGGTTGATACCGGCTGAGCATCTACCTCCACTCATCTACCTCCACTCATACCAAGAAGATTGAACCAGAGAGGACCCGAGGCCATTATCGGATCCATTGCTTTGGTTTACAGGCATGTCTCCTCAAAAGCCTGGATTCCAATACCAGCAGAGGGGATTTCCTGAGGCACCCATCAGAACAAATCTCGTCTCCACAAGGAAACTTGTGCATGGGAGCTATGCCAAAGCTTAGGAGAATACTTCAGGGTCCCGGTGCCACCTCCCCATTCCAAGGCCCTCATGGACACAAACACACGTTAGGACCCATCGTCTGGAAAGTGCATTTCAACTCAGCCACCCCGGTTGCTCCCGCAGATCCATTAGATCTAAACTGTCTTGTTGCTAGGAGACAATTGGAAGGCGAGGCGGACTTCCCAGGCATCCATCCTGGAACAGTGCTCTGGAGTCATTCCATATGGGATGTCCTGGAGCTGTCCAACAGGTCTCAATTGTCCTGCAGAAGGAATCCTTGAAGGGGGCATCCCACATCTCCCAACGTGGAAAACCTCCATGGCCTCGAGATTCCGCTCCCTTCATGAAGGGGCCGTCATGCACAGAAACTCCAACCTGAGCCAACGTCGGATCCTCGCCCTGACTTCAGATGCATGAGATATTGGTTCAGATCTGCAGGAGGTACCTGCCGTGCCCTCACCCTGAATCCGAAGACTGGCTTGTGTTCTCAGACTTCCGTCCTCACTCTCCTGGCCCCGAAGCCCTCAAGTTTGGCAATTCCGGACCGACAATGAAGCACTCTGCCTGCCCTCTAGAAAAAATATATTGCCTAATGAGCTGCCCAGGCAGCTTAAATGAGGATAAACCTACACGGCACTCGAATGTACCCAAATTATATAGTCTAACCTGGGCACTAATGCACTGTCTGACACAACCTGAGCCCGGACCTGCTGACCAACACCCAGACAGCTGACCGCACACTGAGCACATCAGACCCGCCATGGCCTTAGGTCATCATCTCTTCCCTACCTCAGTTTTCAGGCTTCAGAACCTAGACCTTATCTCCAATCACTGCCCACGGGTGACTGTGATGCAGAAATGAGAACTCTTCCTGACCCATGGCAAGAAACCTTGTGGTTGGCATGTTGTCCAACGTTCAGTGTAGTTGAAACAAGCGTGGCCCATGAGGCCCAGCCCATGCTTGCGGGCCACATTGGTCACAAACACACATTGTGACCCTCAGCCTGAGCCCAGTCCTCAGGTAAGGCCTCTCAGGGCCTATATGAAGAGACAGCATATTGGGCTTGCCATGCCCCTAGTCCCCAATTTTTAACCATAGTTCGGGTTGTCTCTTCACTCTTCCCCAGGGCTCTGCTTTGGAATTCCTCTTTTGGTGGGACACCTGAGGTAACAACCCTGAAAGGAGTCCTCCCATCCCACAGATTGACGAAAAACAATTGGGATCGGGCCAAATCCACAGAGAGGAAGATTCGTCCATGGCCCCTGAGACCTCCCCAACATTCCACGGCCATCGCTGAAACAAAATCCAGAGACAAAAGCCTGAGCAAGCGCCTCAGACTCGCTCATTCTTCATATCCTGAAGAGTTCTTCTCATGGTTTGTAGATCGGGCGTGCCATACCTACGTCCCCAAACTTAAGCTGAGTTTGTGTTTTCAGTCTTCTGTCCTCAAAGTCCTGGGCCACACTCCCTCCAGGCTGGGGCCCCTGGAGCCACACATTAGGACTTCCCCCACCTAATCTATGGGAATTCTGCCCATTCCATTGGCAAAAATCGTACAAATTAGGAGAACCCTCCAATGTCCCTGAGGCCATCCCAATAGTGTAGGTCGCCCGGGACAAAAAAGGGCGGTTGATACCGGCTGAGCATCTACCTCCACTCATCTACCTCCACTCATACCAAGAAGATTGAAGCAGACAGGACCCGAGGCCATTATCGGATCCATTGCTTTGGTTTACAGGCATGTCTCCTCAAAAGCCTGGGTTCCAATACCAGCAGAGGGGATTTCCTGAGGCACCCATCAGAACAAATCTCGTCTCCACAAGGAAACTTGTGCATGGGAGCTATGCCAAAGCTTAGGAGAATACTTCAGGGTCCCGGTGCCACCTCCCCATTCCAAGGCCCTCATGGACACAAACACACGTTAGGACCCATTCTCTGGAAGTGCATTTCAACTCAGCCACCCCGGTTGCTCCCGCAGATCCATTAGATCTAAACTGTCTTGTTGCTAGGAGACAATGGAAGGCGAGGCGGACTTCCCAGGCATCCATCCTGGAACAGTGCTCTGGAGTCATTCCATATGGAATGTCCTGGAGCTGTCCAACAGGTCTCAATTGTCCCGCAGAAGGAATCCTTGAAGGGGGCATCCCACATCTCCCAACGTGGAAAACCTCCATGGCCTCGAGATTCCGCTCCCTTCATGAAGGGGCCGTCATGCACAGAAACTCCAACCTGAGCCAACGTTGGATCCTCGCCCTGACTTCAGATGCATGAGATATTGGTTCAGATCTGCAGGGGGTACCTGCCGTGCCCTTACCCTGAATCCGAAGACTAGCTTGTGTTCTCAGACTTCCGTCCTCACTCTCCTGGCCCCGAAGCCCTCAGGTTTGGCAATTCCGGACCGACAATGAAGCACTCTGCCTGCCCTCTAGAAAAAATGTATTGCCTAATGAGCTCCCCAGGCAGCTTAAATGAGGATAAACCTACACGGCACTCGAATGTACCCAAATTATATAGTCTAACCTGGGCACTAATGCACTGTCTGACACAACCTGAGCCCGGACCTGCTGACCAACACCCAGACAGCTGACCGCACCCTGAGAACAACAGACCCGCCATGGCCTTAGGTCATCATCTCTTCCCTACCTCAGTTTTCAGGCTTCAGAACCTAGACCTTATCTCCAATCACTGCCCACGGGTGACTGTGATGCAGAAATCAGAACTCTTCCTGACCCATGGCAAGAAACCTTGTGTTTGGCATGTTGTCCAACGTTCAGTGTAGGAGAAACCAGCATTCACCCTGAGGCCCCGCCCATTCTTGAGTGCGACGAGTGCATAAACACGCATTGTGACCTCAGCGTGAGTCCTGTCCTCTAGTAAGTCCTTTCAGTGGCTGGACCATAAGATGTCATAATGGGCTTGACATGTCCCTAGTCCCCAATTTTTAACCAGATTTCTGGTTGTCCAGTCGCCCCACCCCAGGGCTCTACTCTGGAATCCCTCATTTGGTGGGACATCTGAGGTTGAAAAACAAAATGAAACAAATCGACAACAACAACAAAAAAACGGACTTCTTCCAACCCCAGAATGACCGCAAACTCTTTGGAGGGGACCGAACCCCCAGAGAGTAATACTCGTCCATTTCCCATGAAGTCACCCGGCAATTTCACGACCATGAGTGACACGATATCCAGAGACAAAAACTTGAGCAAGAGCCTCACACTCGCCCTTTTTTCATATCCCGAAGTGTTCTCCTCATGGTCTGTAGATCAGTCCTGCCATACCTATGACCCAAAACATAAGCCGAGTTTGTGTTTTCAGACAACTGTCCAAACAGCTCTGGCCTACACACCCTACAGGCTCAGGGCCCTGGAGCCAAACCTGAGGACTGTACTTGCCCTCTCCAAGGGAATTGTATGTGCCCATTCCAATGGCCACAACCCTACTAATAGGATAACCTCCAAAGTCCCTGAGGCCATCCCAAGAGTTATGGCTTCCCAGGACAAACAGGGGCAATCTGAGCCCATCTGAGCACCTACCTGCACTCAGACCCGTAGACTGATGTCCCCAGAGGTAAAAGGAACGAACAGGCCCCTAGGCACTAATCGGAACCATTGCTTTGGTTTCCAGGCATCTCTCCTCAGAGGCCTGGATTTCATTACCAGCATATGGCTGTTTCTTGACTCACCCATCAGAACTAATCTCATCTACACATGGGAAATATGCACGTTGGAGCTGTGTCAAAGCCTCTGTTTAGGAGAACCCTTCAGGGCCACAGGGCCACCGCTTCATTCCAAGGTCTCCATAGACACAAAAACATATTAGGACACATCCACAGGAGAGTCCATTTCAACTCAGCCTCCTCGGTTGCCACCCACATCCAGCAGATCTAACCTGTCTTGTTGCTTGGAGACCATTGGAATGCGAGGTGGGCTACCCAGCCATCCATCCTTAGAACCCTGCTCGGAATCGTTGGCCTGGAGCCAACCAACAGGTCTCAATTGTCCTGCAGAAGAATCTTTGCAGTTTGGAGCTTCTCACAACTCCCATCGTGGGAAAACCCCCATGTCCTCGTGATCCAACCCCCTTCAAGAAAGGGCCATCAGGGCAGAAAGTCCAACCTGAGCGATCGTCTGATCCTTGCCCTGACTTCAGATGCACGGGATCTCTATTGAGGTCTGTGGATTGTGCCTGCCATATCCTCACCCAGAAACCTAGGCCTAGCTTGGGTTCTCAGACTCCGTCCTCAGACTACTGGCCCACAAGCCCTCCAGTTGTGCAATGCAGAACTACAATGCCGCACTCTGCCTGCCCTACAGAAGTAAAACAATGCCCTCAGGGCTACCCCGAAACCCCAAATGAGGATCAACCTGCACGCCATTCGGCTGTACCCCAAACATATAGGCTGACCTGGGCACTATTTCCCCTTCTGACCCAGCCTGAGCCTGGACCTCCTGGTCCCACCCAGACAGCTGGCCGCACACTGAGCACATCGGACCCGCCATGGCCTTAGGTCGTCATCTCTTCCCAACTGCGGTTTTCAGGCTCCACAACCTAGACCTTATCTCCAACCACTGCCCAGGGTTGAAAATGATGCAGAAATCAGAACTCTTTCCCCATGGCAAGAAACCTTGTGCTTGGCATGTTGTCCAACGTTCAGTGTAGTTGAAACAAGTGTGGCCCATGAGGCCCAGCCCATGCTTGCGGGCCACATTGGTCACAAACACACATTGTGACCCTCAGCCTGAGCCCAGTCCTCAGGTAAGGCCTCTCAGGGCCTATATGAAGAGACAGCATATTGGGCTTGCCATGCCCCTAGGCCCCAATTTTTATCCATAGTTCGGGTTGTCCCTTCACTCTTCCCCAGGGCTCTGCTTTGGAATTCCTCTTTGGGTGGGACCCCTGAGGTAACAAACCTGAAAGGAGTCCTCCCATCCCACAGATTGACGAAAAACAATTGGGATCAGGCCACATCCACAGAGAGGAAGATTCGTCCATGGCCCATGAGACCTCCCCAACATTCCACGGCCATCGCTGAAACAAAATCCAGAGACAAAAGCCTGAGCAAGCGCCTCAGATTCGCTCATTCTTCATATCCTGAAGAGTTCTTCTCATGGTTTGTAGATCGGGCGTGCCATACCTACGTCCCCAAACTTAAGCTGAGTTTGTGTTTTCAGTCTTCTGTCCTCAAAGTCCTGGGCCACACTCCCTCCAGGCTGCGGCCCCTGGAGCCACACATTAGGACTGCCCCCACCCAATCCATGGGAATTCTTCCCATTCCATTGTCAAAAATCGTACAAATTAGGAGAACCCTCCAAAGTCCCTGATGCCATCCCAATAGTGTAGGTCGCCCAGGACAAAAAAGGGCGGTTGATACCGGCTGAGCATCTACCTCCACTCATCTACCTCCACTCATACCAAGAAGATTGAAGCAGACAGGACCCGAGGCCATTATCGGATCCATTGCTTTGGTTTACAGGCATGTCTCCTCAAAAGCCTGGGTTCCAATACCAGCAGAGGGGATTTCCTGAGGCACCCATCAGAACAAATCTCGTCTCCACAAGGAAACTTGTGCATGGGAGCTATGCCAAAGCTTAGGAGAATTCTTCAGGGTCCCGGTGCCACCTCCCCATTCCAAGGCCCTCATGGACACAAACACACGTTAGGACCCATCCTCTGGAAAGTGCATTTCAACTCAGCCACCCCGGTTGCTCCCGCAGATCCATTAGATCTAAACTGTCTTGTTGATAGGAGACAATTGGAAGGCGAGGCGGACTTCCCAGGCATCCATCCTGGAACAGTGCTCTGGAGTCATTCCATATGGGATGTCCTGGAGCTGTCCAACAGGTCTCAATTGTCCCGCAGAAGGAATCCTTGAAGGGGGCATCCCACATCTCCCAACGTGGAAAACCTCCATGGCCTCAGATTCCGCTCCCTTCATGAAGGGGCCGTCATGCACAGAAACTCCAACCTGAGCCAACGTCGGATCCTCGCCCTGACTTCAGATGCATGAGATATTGGTTCAGATCTGCAGGGGGTACCTGCCGTGCCCTCACCCTGAATCCGAAGTCTAGCTTGTGTTCTCAGACTTCCGTCCTCACTCTCCTGGCCCCGAAGCCCTCAAGTTTGGCAATTCCGGACCGACAATGAAGCACTCTGCCTGCCCTCTAGAAAAAATGTATTGCCTAATGAGCAGCCCAGGCAGCTTAAATGAGGATAAACCTACACGGCACTCGAATGTACCCAAATTATATAGTCTAACCTGGGCACTAATGCACTGTCTGACACAACCTGAGCCCGGACCTGCTGACCAACACCCAGACAGCTGACCGCACGCTGAGCACATAAGACCCGCCATGGCCTTAGGTCATCATCTCTTCCCTCCCTCAGTTTTCAGGCTTCAGAACCTAGACCTTATCTCCAATCACTGCCCACGGGTGACTGTGATGCAGAAATCAGAACTCTTCCTGACCCATGGCAAGAAACCTTGTGGTTGGCATGTTGTCCAACGTTCAGTGTAGGAGAAACCAGCATTCACCCTGAGGCCCCGCCCATTCTTGAGTGCGACGAGAGCATAAACACGCATTGTGACCTCAGCGTGAGTCCTGACCTCTAGTAAGTCCTCTCAGTGGCTGGACCATAAGATGTCATAATGGGCTTGACATGTCCCTAGTCCCCAATTTTTAACCAGATTTCTGGTTGTCCAGTTGCCCCACCCCAGGGTTCTAGTCTGGAATCCCTCATTTGGTGGGACATCTGAGGTTGAAAAACAAAATGAAACAAATCAACAACAACAACAAAAAAACGGACTTCTTCCATCCCCAGAATGACCGCAAACTCTTTGGACGGGACCGAACCCCCAGAGAGTAAGACTCGTCCATTTCCCATGAAGTCACCCGGCAATTTCACGACCATGAGTGACACGATATCCAGAGACAAAAACTTGAGCAAGAGCCTCACACTCGCCCTTTTTTCATATCCCGAAGTGTTCTCCTCATGGTCTGTAGATCAGTCCTGCCATACCTATGACCCAAAACATAAGCCGAGTTTGTGTTTTCAGACAACTGTCCAAACAGCTCTGGCCTACACACCCTACAGGCTCAGGGCCCTGGAACCAAACCTGAGGACTGTACTTGCCCTCTCCAAGGGAATTGTATGTGCCCATTCCAATGGCCACAACCCTACTAATAGGATAACCTCCAAAGTCCCTGAGGCCATCCCAATAGTTGTGGCTTCCCAGGACAAACAGGGGCAATCTGAGCCCATCTCAACACCTACCTGCACTCAGACCCGTAGACTGATGTCCCCAGAGGTAAAAAGGAACGAACAGGCCCCTAGGCACTAATCGGATCCATTGCTTTGGTTTCCAGGCATCTCTCCTCAGAGGCCTGGATTTCAATACCAGCATATGGCTGTTTCTTGACTCACCCATCAGAACAAATCTCATCTACACATGGGAAACATGCACGTTGGAGCTGTGTCAAAGCCTCTGTTTAGGAGAACCCTTCAGGGCCCCAGTGCCACCGCTTCATTCCAAGGTCTCCATAGACACAAAAACATATTAGGACACATCCACAGGAGAGTCCATTTCAACTCAGCCTTCTCGGTTGCCCCCCACATCCAGCAGATCTAACCTGTCTTGTTGCTTGGAGACAATTGGAATGCGAGGTGGGCTACCCAGCCATCCATCCTTAGAACCCTGCTCGGAATCGTTGGCCTGGAGCCAACCAACAGGTCTCAATTGTCCTGCAGAAGAATCTTTGCAGTTTGGAGCTTCTCACAACTCCCATCGTGGGAAAACCCCCATGTCCTCGTGATCCAACCCCCTTCAAGAAAGGGCCATCAGGGCAGAAAGTCCAACCTGAGCGATCGTCTGATCCTTGCCCTGACTTCAGATGCAAGAGATCTCTATTGAGGTCTGTAGATTGTGCCTGCCATATCCTCACCCAGAAACCTAGGCCTAGCTTGGGTTCTCAGACTCCGTCCTCAGACTACTGGCCCACAAGCCCTCCAGTTGGGCAATCCAGAACTACAATGCCGCACTCTGCCTGCCCTACAGAAGTAAAACATTGCCCTCAGGGCTTCCCCGAAACCCCAAATGAGGATCAACCTGCACGCCATTCGGCTGTACCCCAAACATATAGACTGACCTGGGCTCTATTTCCTTTTCTGACCCAGCCTGAGCCTGGACCTCCTGGTCCCACCCAGACAGCTGGCCGCACACTGAGCACATCGGACCCGCCATGGCCTTAGGTCGTCATCTCTTCCCAACTGCGGTTTTCAGGCTCCAGAACCTAGACCTTATCTCCAACCACTGCCCAGGGTTGAAAATGATGCAGAAATCAGAACTCTTTCCCCATGGCAAGAAACCTTGTGGTTGGCATGTTGTCCAACGTTCGGTGTAGTTGAAACAAGCGTGGCCCATGATGCCCAGCCCATGCTTGCGGGCCACATTGGTCACAAACACACATTGTGACCCTCAGCCTGAGCCCAGTCCTCAGGTAAGGCCTCTCAGGGCCTATATGAAGAGACAGCATATTGGGCTTGCCATGCCCCTAGGCCCCAATTTTTAACCATAGTTCGGGTTGTCCCTTCACTCTTCCCCAGGGCTCTACTTTGGAATTCCTCTTTTGGTGGGACACCTGAGGTAACAACCCTGAAAGGAGTCCTCCCATCCCACAGATTGACGAAAAACAATTGGGATCGGGCCAAAACACAGAGAGGAAGATTCGTCCATGGCACATGAGCCCTCCCCAACATTCCACGGCCATCGCTGAAACAATATCTAGAGACAAAAGCCTGAGCAAGAGCCTCAGACTCGCTCATTCTTCATATCCTGAAGAGTTCTTCTCATGGTTTGTAGATCGGGCGTGCCATACCTACGTCCCCAAACTTAAGCTGAGTTTGTGTTTTCAGTCTTCTGTCCTCAAAGTCCTGGGCCACACTCCCTCCAGGCTGGGGCCCCTGGAGCCACACATTAGGACTGCCCCCACCCAATCCATGGGAATTCTGCCCATTCCATTGTCAAAAATCGTACAAATTAGGAGAACCCTCCAAAGTCCCTGAGGCCATCCCAATAGTGTAGGTCGCCCGGGACAAAAAAGGGCGGTTGATACCGGCTGAGCATCTACCTCCACTCATCTACCTCCACTCATACCAAGAAGATTGAACCACACAGGACCCGAGGCCATTATCGGATCCATTGCTTTGGTTTACAGGCATGTCTCCTCAAAAGCCTGGATTCCATTACCAGCAGAGGTGAGTTCCTGAGGCACCCATCAGAACAAATCTCGTCTCCACAAGGAAACTTGTGCATGGGAGCTATGCCAAAGCTTAGGAGAATACTTCAGGGTCCCGGTGCCACCTCCCCATTCCAAGGCCCTCATGGACACAAACACACGTTAGGACCCATCCTCTGGAAAGTGCATTTCAACTCTGCCACCCCGGTTGCTCCCGCAGATCCATTAGATCTAAACTGTATTGTTGCTAGGAGACAATTGGAAGGCGAGGCGGACTTCCCAGGCATCCATCCTGGAACAGTGCTCTGGAGTCATTCCATATGGGATGTCCTGGAGCTGTCCAACAGGTCTCAATTGTCCCGCAGAAGGAATCCTTGAAGGGGGCATCCCACATCTCCAAACGTGGAAAACCTCCATGGCCTCGAGATTCCGCTCCCTTCATGAAGGGGCCGTCATGCACAGAAACTCCAACCTGAGCCAACGTCGGATCCTCGCCCTGACTTCAGATGCATGAGATATTGGTTCAGATCTGCAGGGGGTACCTGCCGTGCCCTCACCCTGAATCCGAAGTCTAGCTTGTGTTCTCAGACTTCCGTCCTCACTCTCCTGGCCCCGAAGCCCTCATGTTTGGCAATTCCGGACCGACAATGAAGCACTCTGCCTGCCCTCTAGAAAAAATATATTGCCTAATGAGCTGCCCAGGCAGCTTAAATGAAGATAAACCTACACGGCACTCGAATGTACCTAAATTATATAGTCTAACCTGGGCACTAATGCACTGTCTGACACAACCTGAGCCCGGACCTGCTGACCAACACCCAGACAGCTGACCACACCCTGAGCACATCAGACCCGCCATGGCCTTAGGTCATCATCTCTTCACTACCTCAGTTTTCAGGCTTCAGAACCTAGACCTTATCTCCAATCACTGCCCACGGGTGACTGTGATGCAGAAATCAGAACTCTTCCTGACCCATGGCAAGAAACCTTGTGGTTGGCATGTTGTCCAACGTTCAGTGTAGGAGAAACCAGCATTCACCCTGAGGCCCCGCCCATTCTTGAGTGCGACGAGTGCATAAACACGCATTGTTACCTCAGCGTGAGTCCTGTCCTCTAGTAAGTCCTCTCAGTGGCTGGACCATAAGATGTCATAATGGGCTTGACATGTCCCTAGTCCCCAATTTTTAACCAGATTTCTGGTTGTCCAGTCGCCCCACCCCAGGGTTCTACTCTGGAATCCCTCATTTGGTGGGACATCTGAGGTTGAAAAACAAAATGAAACAAATCGACAACAACAAAAAAAAAACGGACTTCTTCCATCCCCAGAATGACCCCAAACTCTTTGGACGGGACTGAACCCCCAGAGAGTAAGACTCGTCCATTTCCCATGAAGTCACCCGGCAATTTCACGACCATGAGTGACACGATATCCAGAGACAAAAACTTGAGCAAGAGCCTCACACTCGCCCTTTTTTCATATCCCGAAGTGTTCTCCTCATGGTCTGTAGATCAGTCCTGCCATACCTATGACCCAAAACATAGGCCGAGTTTGTGTTTTCAGACAACTGTCCAAACAGCTCTGGCCTACACAACCTACAGGCTCAGGGCCCTGGAGCCAAACCTGAGGACTGTACTTGCCCTCTCCAAGGGAATTGTATGTGCCCATTCCAATGGCCACGACCCTACTAATAGGATAACCTCCAAAGTCCCTGAGGCCATCCCAAGTGTTGTGGCGTCCCAGGACAAACAGGGGCAATCTGAGCCCATCTGAGCACCTACCTGCACTCAGACCCGTAGACTGATGTCCCCAGAGGTAAAAAGGAACGAACAGGCCCCTAGGCACTAATCGGATCCATTGCTTTGGTTTCCAGGCATCTCTCCTCAGAGGCCTGGATTTCAATACCAGCATATGGCTGTTTCTTGACTCACCCATCAGAACAAATCTCATCTACACATGGGAAACATGCACGTTGGAGCTGTGTCAAAGCCTCTGTTTAGGAGAACCCTTCAGGGCCCCAGGGCCACCGCTTCATTCCAAGGTCTCCATAGACACAAAAACATATTAGGACACATCCACAGGAGAGTCCATTTCAACTCAGCCTCCTCGGTTGCCCCCCACATCCAGCAGATCTAACCTGTCTTGTTGCTTGGAGACAATTGGAATGCGAGGTGGGCTACCCAGCCATCCATCCTTAGAAACCTGCTCGGAATCGTTGGCCTGGAGCCAACCAACAGGTCTCAATTGTCCTGCAGAAGAATCTTTGCAGTTTGGAGCTTCTCACAACTCCCATCGTGGGAAAACCCCCATGTCCTCGTGATCCAACCCCCTTCAAGAAAGGGCCATCAGGGCAGAAAGTCCAACCTGAGCGATCGTCTGATCCTTGCCCTGACTTCAGATGCACGAGATCTCTATTGAGGTCTGTAGATTGTGCCTGCCATATCCTCACCCAGAAACCTAGGCCTAGCTTGGGTTCTCAGACTCCGTCCTCAGACTACTGGCCCACAAGCCCTCCAGTTGGGCAATCCAGAACTACAATGCCGCACTCTGCCTGCCCTACAGAAGTAAAACATTGCCCTCAGGGCTACCCCGAAACCCCAAATGAGGATCAACCTGCACGCCATTCGGCTGTACCCCAAACATATAGGCTGACCTGGCAGTATTTCCCCTTCTGACCCAGCCTGAGCCTGGACCACCTGGTCCCACCCAGACAGCTGGCCGCACACTGAGCACATCGGACCCGCCATGGCCTTAGGTCGTCATCTCTTCCCAACTGCGGTTTTCAGGCTCCAGAACCTAGACCTTATCTCCAACCACTGCCCAGGGTTGAAAATGATGCAGAAATCAGAACTCTTTCCCCATGGCAAGAAACCTTGTGGTTGGCATGTTGTCCAACGTTCGGTGTAGTTGAAACAAGCGTGGCCCATGAGGCCCAGCCCATGCTTGCGGGCCACATTGGTCACAAACACACATTGTGACCCTCAGCCTGAGCCCAGTCCTCAGGTAAGGCCTCTCAGGGCCTATATGAAGAGACAGCATATTGGGCTTGCCATGCCCCTAGGCCCCAATTTTTAACCATAGTTCGGGTTGTCCCTTCACTCTTCCCCAGGGCTCTGCTTTGGAATTCCTCTTTAGTTGGGACACCTGAGGTAACAAACCTGAAAGGAGTCCTCCCATCCCACAGATTGACGAAAAACAATTGGGATCGGGCCAAAACACAGAGAGGAAGATTCGTCCATGGCACATGAGCCCTCCCCAACATTCCACGGCCATCGCTGAAACAAAATCTAGAGACAAAAGCCTGAGCAAGCGCCTCAGACTCGCTCATTCTTCATATCCAGAAGAGTTCTTCTCATGGTTTGTAGATCGGGCGTGCCATACCTACGTCCCCAAACTTAAGCTGAGTTTGTGTTTTCAGTCTTCTGTCCTCAAAGTCCTGGGCCACACTCCTTCCAGGCTGCGGCCCCTGGAGCCACACATTAGGACTTCCCCCACCCAATCCATGGGAATTCTGCCCATTCCATTGTCAAAAATCGTACAAATTAGGAGAACCCTCCAAAGTCCCTGAGGCCATCCCAATAGTGTAGGTCGCCCAGGACAAAAAAGGGCGGTTGATACCGGCTGAGCATCTACCTCCACTCATCTACCTCCACTCATACCAAGAAGATTGAAGCAGACAGGACCCGAGGCCATTATCGGATCCATTGCTTTGGTTTACAGGCATGTCTCCTCAAAAGCCTGGGTTCCAATACCAGCAGAGGGGATTTCCTGAGGCACCCATCAGAACAAATCTCGTCTCCACAAGGAAACTTGTGCATGGGAGCTATGCCAAAGCTTAGGAGAATTCTTCAGGGTCCCGGTGCCACCTCCCCATTCCAAGGCCCTCATGGACACAAACACACGTTAGGACCCATCCTCTGGAAAGTGCATTTCAACTCAGCCACCCCTGTTGCTCCAGCTGATCCATTAGATCTAAACTGTCTTGTTGCTAGGAGACAATTGGAAGGCGAGGCGGACTTCCCAGGCATCCATCCTGGAACAGTGCTCTGGAGTCATTCCATATGGGATGTCCTGGAGCTGTCCAACAGGTCTCAATTGTCCCGCAGAAGGAATCCTTGAAGGGGGCATCCCACATCTCCCAACGTGGAAAACCTCCATGGCCTCAGATTCCGCTCCCTTCATGAAGGGGCCGTCATGCACAGAAACTCCAACCTGAGCCAACGTCGGATCCTCGCCCTGACTTCAGATGCATGAGATTTTGGTTCAGATCTGCAGGGGGTACCTGCCGTGCCCTCACCCTGAATCCGAAGTCTAGCTTGTGTTCTCAGACTTCCGTCCTCACTCTCCTGGCCCCGAAGCCCTCAAGTTTGGCAATTCCGGACCGACAATGAAGCACTCTGCCTGCCCTCTAGAAAAAATGTATTGCCTAATGAGCAGCCCAGGCAGCTTAAATGAGGATAAACCTACACGGCACTCGAATGTACCCAAATTATATAGTCTAACCTGGGCACTAATGCACTGTCTGACACAACCTGAGCCCGGACCTGCTGACCAACACCCAGACAGCTGACCGCACGCTGAGCACATCAGACCCGCCATGGCCTTAGGTCATCATCTCTTCCCTCCCTCAGTTTTCAGGCTTCAGAACCTAGACCTTATCTCCAATCACTGCCCACGGGTGACTGTGATGCAGAAATCAGAACTCTTCCTGACCCATGGCAAGAAACCTTGTGGTTGGCATGTTGTCCAACGTTCAGTGTAGGAGAAACCAGCATTCACCCTGAGGCCCCGCCCATTCTTGAGTGCGACGAGAGCATAAACACGCATTGTGACCTCAGCGTGAGTCCTGACCTCTAGTAAGTCCTCTCAGTGGCTGGACCATAAGATGTCATAATGGGCTTGACATGTCCCTAGTCCCCAATTTTTAACCAGATTTCTGGTTGTCCAGTTGCCCCACCCCAGGGTTCTAGTCTGGAATCCCTCATTTGGTGGGACATCTGAGGTTGAAAAACAAAATGAAACAAATCAACAACAACAACAAAAAAACGGACTTCTTCCATCCCCAGAATGACCGCAAACTCTTTGGACGGGACCGAACCCCCAGAGAGTAAGACTCGTCCATTTCCCATGAAGTCACCCGGCAATTTCACGACCATGAGTGACACGATATCCAGAGACAAAAACTTGAGCAAGAGCCTCACACTCGCCCTTTTTTCATATCCCGAAGTGTTCTCCTCATGGTCTGTAGATCAGTCCTGCCATACCTATGACCCAAAACATAAGCCGAGTTTGTGTTTTCAGACAACTGTCCAAACAGCTCTGGCCTACACACCCTACAGGCTCAGGGCCCTGGAGCCAAACCTGAGGACTGTACTTGCCCTCTCCAAGGGAATTGTATGTGCCCATTCCAATGGCCACAACCCTACTAATAGGATAACCTCCAAAGTCCCTGAGGCCATCCCAATAGTTGTGGCTTCCCAGGACAAACAGGGGCAATCTGAGCCCATCTCAACACCTACCTGCACTCAGACCCGTAGACTGATGTCCCCAGAGGTAAAAAGGAACGAACAGGCCCCTAGGCACTAATCGGATCCATTGCTTTGGTTTCCAGGCATCTCTCCTCAGAGGCCTGGATTTCAATACCAGCATATGGCTGTTTCTTGACTCACCCATCAGAACAAATCTCATCTACACATGGGAAACATGCACGTTGGAGCTGTGTCAAAGCCTCTGTTTAGGAGAACCCTTCAGGGCCCCAGGGCCACCGCTTCATTCCAAGGTCTCCATAGACACAAAAACATATTAGGACACATCCACAGGAGAGTCCATTTCAACTCAGCCTTCTCGGTTGCCCCCCACATCCAGCAGATCTAACCTGTCTTGTTGCTTGGAGACCATTGGAATGCGAGGTGGGCTACCCAGCCATCCATCCTTAGAACCCTGCTCGGAATCGTTGGCCTGGAGCCAACCAACAGGTCTCAATTGTCCTGCAGAAGAATCTTTGCAGTTTGGAGCTTCTCACAACTCCCATCGTGGGAAAACCCCCATGTCCTCGTGATCCAACCCCCTTCAAGAAAGGGCCATCAGGGCAGAAAGTCCAACCTGAGCGATCGTCTGATCCTTGCCCTGACTTCAGATGCAAGAGATCTCTATTGAGGTCTGTAGATTGTGCCTGCCATATCCTCACCCAGAAACCTAGGCCTAGCTTGGGTTCTCAGACTCCGTCCTCAGACTACTGGCCCACAAGCCCTCCAGTTGGGCAATCCAGAACTACAATGCCGCACTCTGCCTGCCCTACAGAAGTAAAACATTGCCCTCAGGGCTACCCCGAAACCCCAAATGAGGATCAACCTGCACGCCATTCGGCTGTACCCCAAACATATAGACTGACCTGGGCACTATTTCCTTTTCTGACCCAGCCTGAGCCTGGACCTCCTGGTCCCACCCAGACAGCTGGCCGCACACTGAACACATCGGACCCGCCATGGCCTTAGGTCGTCATCTCTTCCCAACTGCGGTTTTCAGGCTCCAGAACCTAGACCTTATTTCCAACCACTGCCCAGGGTTGAAAATGATGCAGAAATCAGAACTCTTTCCCCATGGCAAGAAACCTTGTGGTTGGCATGTTGTCCAACGTTCGGTGTAGTTGAAACAAGCGTGGCCCATGATGCCCAGCCCATGCTTGCGGGCCACATTGGTCACAAACACACATTGTGACCCTCAGCCTGAGCCCAGTCCTCAGGTAAGGCCTCTCAGGGCCTATATGAAGAGACAGCATATTGGGCTTGCCATGCCCCTAGGCCCCAATTTTTAACCATAGTTCGGGTTGTCCCTTCACTCTTCCCCAGGGCTCTACTTTGGAATTCCTCTTTTGGTGGGACACCTGAGGTAACAACCCTGAAAGGAGTCCTCCCATCCCACAGATTGACGAAAAACAATTGGGATCGGGCCAAAACACAGAGAGGAAGATTCGTCCATGGCACATGAGCCCTCCCCAACATTCCACGGCCATCGCTGAAACAATATCTAGAGACAAAAGCCTGAGCAAGAGCCTCAGACTCGCTCATTCTTCATATCCTGAAGAGTTCTTCTCATGGTTTGTAGATCGGGCGTGCCATACCTACGTCCCCAAACTTAAGCTGAGTTTGTGTTTTCAGTCTTCTGTCCTCAAAGTCCTGGGCCACACTCCCTCCAGGCTGGGGCCCCTGGAGCCACACATTAGGACTGCCCCCACCCAATCCATGGGAATTCTGCCCATTCCATTGTCAAAAATCGTACAAATTAGGAGAACCCTCCAAAGTCCCTGAGGCCATCCCAATAGTGTAGGTCGCCCGGGACAAAAAAGGGCGGTTGATACCGGCTGAGCATCTACCTCCACTCATCTACCTCCACTCAAACCAAGAAGATTGAACCACACAGGACCCGAGGCCATTATCGGATCCATTGCTTTGGTTTACAGGCATGTCTCCTCAAAAGCCTGGATTCCATTACCAGCAGAGGTGAGTTCCTGAGGCACCCATCAGAACAAATCTCGTCTCCACAAGGAAACTTGTGCATGGGAGCTATGCCAAAGCTTAGGAGAATACTTCAGGGTCCCGGTGCCACCTCCCCATTCCAAGGCCCTCATGGACACAAACACACGTTAGGACCCATCCTCTGGAAAGTGCATTTCAACTCAGCCACCCCGGTTGCTCCCGCAGATCCATTAGATCTAAACTGTATTGTTGCTAGGAGACAATTGGAAGGCGAGGCGGACTTCCCAGGCATCCATCCTGGAACAGTGCTCTGGAGTCATTCCATATGGGATGTCCTGGAGCTGTCCAACAGGTCTCAATTGTCCCGCAGAAGGAATCCTTGAAGGGGGCATCCCACATCTCCAAACGTGGAAAACCTCCATGGCCTCGAGATTCCGCTCCCTTCATGAAGGGGCCGTCATGCACAGAAACTCCAACCTGAGCCAACGTCGGATCCTCGCCCTGACTTTAGATGCATGAGATATTGGTTCAGATCTGCAGGGGGTACCTGCCGTGCCCTCACCCTGAATCCGAAGTCTAGCTTGTGTTCTCAGACTTCCGTCCTCACTCTCCTGGGCCCGAAGCCCTCATGTTTGGCAATTCCGGACCGACAATGAAGCACTCTGCCTGCCCTCTAGAAAAAATATATTGCCTAAAGAGCTGCCCAGGCAGCTTAAATGAAGATAAACCTACACGGCACTCGAATGTAACCAAATTATATAGTCTAACCTGGGCACTAATGCACTGTCTGACACAACCTGAGCCCGGACCTGCTGACCAACACCCAGACAGCTGACCGCACCCTGTGCACATCAGACCCGCCATGGCCTTAGGTCATCATCTCTTCCCAACCTCAGTTTTCAGGCTTCAGAACCTAGACCTTATCTCCAATCACTGCCCACGGGTGACTGTGATGCAGAAATCAGAACTCTTCCTGACCCATGGCAAGAAACCTTGTGGTTGGCATGTTGTCCAACGTTCAGTGTAGGAGAAACCAGCATTCACCCTGAGGCCCAGCCCATTCTTGAGTGCGACGAGAGCATAAACACGCATTGTGACCTCAGCGTGAGTCCTGTCCTCTAGTAAGTCCTCTCAGTGGCTGGACCATTAGATGTCATAATGGGCTTGACATGTCCCTAGTCCCCAATTTTTAACCAGATTTCTGGTTGTCCAGTCGCCCCACCCCAGGGCTCTACTCTGGAATCCCTCATTTGGTGGGACATCTGAGGTTGAAAAACAAAATGCAACAAATCGACAACAACAACAAAAAAACGGACTTCTTCCATCCCCAGAATGACCCCAAACTCTTTGGACGGGACCGAACCCCCAGAGAGTAAGACTCGTCCATTTCCCATGATGTCACCCGGCAATTTCACGACCATGAGTGACACGATATCCAGAGACAAAAACTTGAGCAAGAGCCTCACACTCGCCCTTTTTTCATATCCCGAAGTGTTCTCCTCATGGTCTGTAGATCAGTCCTGCCATACCTATGACCCAAAACATAAGCCGAGTTTGTGTTTTCAGACAACTGTCCAAACAGCTCTGGCCTACACACCCTACAGGCTCAGGGCCCTGGAGCC
Source organism: Mustela nivalis (assembly GCF_964662115.1). Classification (NCBI taxonomy): domain Eukaryota; kingdom Metazoa; phylum Chordata; class Mammalia; order Carnivora; family Mustelidae; genus Mustela; species Mustela nivalis. Next base: position 140,619 of record NW_028135629.1, read on the forward strand.
AAAACTGAGGACTGTACTTGCCCTCTCCAAGGGAATTGTATGTGCCCATTCCAATGGCCACGACCCTACTAATAGGATAACCTCCAAATTCCCTGAGGCCATCCCAATAATTGTGGCTTCCCAGGACAAACAGGGGCAATCTGAGCCCATCTCAACACCTACCTGCACTCAGACCCGTAGACTGATGTCCCCAGAGGTAAAAAGGAACGAACAGGCCCCTAGGCACTAATCGGATCCATTGCTTTGGTTTCCAGGCATCTCTCCTCAGAGGCCTGGATTTCAATACCAGCATATGGCTGTTTCTTGACTCACCCATCAGAACAAATCTCATCTACACATGGGAAACATGCACGTTGGAGCTGTGTCAAAGCCTCTGTTTCGGAGAACCCTTCAGGGCCCCAGGGCCACCGCTTCATTCCAAGGTCTCCATAGATACAAAAACATATTAGGACACATCCGCAGGAGAGTCCATTTCAACTCAGCCTCCTCGGTTGTCCCCCACATCCAGCAGATCTAACCTGTCTTGTTGCTTGGAGACAATTGGAATGCGAGGTGGGCTACCCAGCCATCCATCCTTAGAACCCTGCTCGGAATCGTTGGCCTGGAGCCAACCAACAGGTCTCAATTGTCCTGCAGAAGAATCTTTGCAGTTTGGAGCTTCTCACAACTCCCATCGTGGGAAAACCCCCATGTCCTCGTGATCCAACCTCCTTCAAGAAAGGGCCATCAGGGCAGAAAGTCCAACCTGAGCGATCGTCTGATCCTTGCCCTGACTTCAGATGCACGAGATCTCTATTGAGGTCTGTAGATTGTGCCTGCCATATCCTCACCCAGAAACCTAGGCCTAGCTTGGGTTCTCAGACTCCGTCCTCAGACTACTGGCCCACAAGCCCTCCAGTTGGGCAATCCAGAACTACAATGCCGCACTCTGCCTGCCCTACAGAAGTAAAACATTGCCCTCAGGGCTACCCCGAACCCCAAATGAGGATCAACCTGCACGCCATTCGGCTGTACCCCAAACATATAGGCTGACCTGGGCACTATTTCCCCTTCTGACCCAACCTGAGCCTGGACCACCTGGTCCCACCCAGACAGCTGGCCGCACACTGAGCACATCGGACCCGCCATTGCCTTAGGTCGTCATCTCTTCCCAACTCCGGTTTTCAGGCTCCAGAACCTAGACCTTATCTCCAACCACTGCCCAGGGTTGAAAATGATGCAGAAATCAGAACTCTTTCCCCATGGCAAGAAACCTTGTGCTTGGCATGTTGTCCAACGTTCGGTGTAGTTGAAACAAGCGTGGCCCATGAGGCCCAGCCCATGCTTGCGGGCCACATTGGTCACAAACACACATTGTGACCCTCAGACTGAGCCCAGTCCTCAGGTAAGGCCACTCAGGGCCTATATGAAGAGACAGCATATTGGGCTTGCCATGCCCCTAGGCCCCAATTTTTAACCGTAGTTCGGGTTGTCCCTTCACTCTTCCCCAGGGCTCTGCTTTGGAATTCCTCTTTTGGTGGGACACCTGAGGTAACAAACCTGAAAGGAGTCCTTCCATCCCACAGATTGACGAAAAACAATTGGGATCGGGCCAAAACACAGAGAGGAAGATTCGTCCATGGCCCATGAGACCTCCCAAACATTCCACGGCCATCGCTGAAACATAATCCAGAGATAAAAGCCTGAGCAAGCGCCTCAGACTCGCTCATTCTTCATATCCTGAAGAGTTCTTCTCATGGTTTGTAGATCGGGCGTGCCATACCTACGTCCCCAAACTTAAGCTGAGTTTGTGTTTTCAGTCTTCTGTCTTCAAAATCCTGGGCCACACTCCCTCCAGGCTGGGGCCCCTGGAGCCACACATTAGGACTGCCCCCACCCAATCCATGGGAATTCTGGCCATTCCATTGTCAAAAATCGTACAAATTAGGAGAACCCTCCAAAGTCCCTGAGGCCATCCCAATTCTGTAGGTCGCCCGGTACAGAAAAGGGCGGTTGATACCGGCTGAGCATCTACCTCCACTCATCTACCTCCACTCATACCAAGAAGATTGAACCAGACAGGACCCGAGGCCATTATCGAATCCATTGCTTTGGTTTACAGGCATGTCTCCTCAAAAGCCTGGATTCCAATACCAGCAGAGGGGATTTCCTGAGGCACCCATCAGAACAAATCTCGTCTCCACAAGGAAACTTGTGCATGGGAGCTATGCCAAAGCTTAGGAGAATTCTTCAGGGTCCCGGTGCCACCTCCCCATTCCAAGGCCCTCATGGACACAAACACACGTTAGGACCCATCCTCTGGAAAGTGCATTTCAACTCAGCCACCCCGGTTGCTCCCGCAGATCCATTAGATCTAAACTGTCTTGTTGCTAGGAGACAATTGGAAGGCGAGGCGGACTTTCCAGGCATCCATCCTCGAACGGTGCTCTGGAGTCATTCCATATGGGTTGTCCTGGAGCTGTCCAACAGGTCTCAATTGTCCCGCAGAAGGAATCCTTGAAGGGGGCATCCCACATCTCCCAACGTGGAAAACCTCCATGGCCTCGAGATTCCGCTCCCTTCATGAAGGGGCCGTCATGCACAGAAACTCCAACCTGAGCCAACGTCGGATCCTCGCCCTGACTTCAGATGCATGAGATATCGGTTCAGATCTGCAGGGGGTACCTGCCGTGCCCTCACCCTGAATCCGAAGTCTAGCTTGTGTTCTCAGACTTCCGTCCTCACTCTCCTGGCCCCAAAGCCCTCAAGTTTGGCAATTCCGGACCGACAATGAAGCACTCTGCCTTCCCTCTAGAAAAAATATATTGCCTAATGAGCTGCCCAGGCAGCTTAAATGAAGATAAACCTACACGGCACTCGAATGTACCCAAATTATATAGTCTAACCTGGGCAGTAATGCACTGTCTGACACAACCTGAGCCCGGACCTGCTGACCAACACCCAGACAGCTGACCGCACCCTGAGCACATCAGACCCGCCCTGGCCTTAGGTCATCATCTCTTCCCTACCTCAGTTTTCAGGCTTCAGAACCTAGACCTTATCTCCAATCACTGCCCACGGGTGACTGTGATGCAGAAATCAGAACTCTTCCTGACCCATGGCAAGAAACCTTGTGGTTGGCATGTTGTCCAACGGTCAGTGTAGGAGAAACCAGCATTCACCCTGAGGCCCCGCCCCTTCTTGAGTGCGACGAGAGCATAAACACGCATTGTGACCTCAGCGTGAGTCCTGTCCTCTAGTAAGTCCTCTCACTGGCTGGACCATTAGATGTCATAATGGGCTTGACATGTCCCTAGTTCCCAATTTTTAAACAGATTTCTGGTTGTCCAGTCGCCCCACCCAGGGCTCTCCTCTGGAATCCCTCATTTTGTGGGACATCTGAGATTGAAAAACAAAATGAAACAAATCAACAACAACAAAAAAACGGACTTCTTCCATCCCCAGAATGACCGCAAACTCTTTGGACGGGACCGAACCCCCAGAGAGTAAGACTCGTCCATTTCCCATGAAGTCACCCGGCAATTTCACGACCATGAGTGACACGATATCCAGAGACAAAAACTTGAGCAAGAGCCTCACACTCGCCCTTTTTTCATATCCCGAAGTGTTCTCCTCATGGTCTGTAGATCAGTCCTGCCATACCTATGACCCAAAACATAAGCCGAGTTTGTGTTTTCAGACAACTGTCCAAACAGCTCTGGCCTACACACCCTACAGGCTCAGGGCCCTGGAGCCAAACCTGAGGACTGTACATGCCCTCTCCAAGGGAATTGTATGTGCCCATTCCAATGGCCACAACTCTACTAATAGGATAACCTCCAAAATCCCTGAGGCCATCCCAATAGTTGTGGCTTCCCAGGACAAACAGGGGCAATCTGAGCCCATCTGAGCACCTACCTGCACTCAGACCCGTAGACTGATGTCCCCAGAGGTAAAAAGGAACGAACAGGCCCCTAGGCACTAATCGGATCTATTGCTTTGGTTTCCAGGCATCTCTCCTCAGAGGCCTGGATTTAAATACCAGCATATGGCTGTTTCTTGACTCACCCATCAGAACTAATCTCATCTACACATGGGAAACATGCACGTTGGAGCTGTGTCAAAGCCTCTGTTTAGGAGAACCCTCCAGGGCCCCAGGGCCACCGCTTCATTTCAAGGTCTCCATAGACACAAAAACATATTAGGACACATCCACAAGAGAGTCCACTTCAACACAGCCTCCTCGGTTGCCCCCCACATCCAGCAGATCTAACCTGTCTTGTTGCTTTGAGACAATTGGAATGCGAGGTGGGCTACCCAGCCATCCATCCTTAGAACCCTGCTCGGAATCGTTGGCCTGGAGCCAACCAACAAGTCTCAATTGTCCTGCAGAAGAATCTTTGCAGTTTGGAGCTTCTCACAACTCCTGTCGTGGGAAAACCCCCATGTCCTCGTGATCCAACCCCCTTCAAGAAAGGGCCATCAGGGCAGAAAGTCCAACCTGAGCGATCGTCTGATCCTTGCCCTGACTTCAGATGCACGAGATCTCTATTGAGGTCTGTAGATTGTGCCTGCCATATCCTCACCCAGAAACCTAGGCCTAGCTTGGGTTCTCAGACTCCGTCCTCAGACTACTGGCCCACAAGCCCTCAAGTTTGGCAATCCAGAACTACAATGCCGCACTCTGCCTGCCCTACAGAAGTAAAACATTGCCCTCAGGGCTACACCGAAACCCCAAATGAGGATCAACCTGCACGCCATTCGGCTGTACCCCAAACATATAGGCTGACCTGGGCACTATTTCCCCTTCTGACCCAGCCTGATCCTAGACCTCCTGGTCACAGCCAGACAGCTGGCCGCACACTGAGCACATCGGACCCACCATGGCCTTAGGTCGTCATCTCTTCCCAACTGCGGTTTTTTAGACTCCAGAACGTAGACCTTATCTCCAACCACTGCCCAGGGTTGAAAATGATGCAGAAATCAGAACTCATTTCCCATGGCAAGAAACCTTGTGGTTGGCATGTTGTCCAACGTTCAGTGTAGTTGAAACAAGCGTGGCCCATGAGGCCCAGCCCATGCTTGCGGGCCACATTGGTCACAAACACACATTGTGACCCTCAGCCTGAGCCCAGTCCTCAGGTAAGGCCTCTCAGGGCCTATATGAATTGACAGCATATTGGGCTTGCCATATCCCCTAGGCCCCAATTTTTATCCATAGTTCGGGTTGTCCCTTCACTCTTCCCCAGGGCTCTGCTTTGGAATTCCTCTTTTGGTGGGACACCTGAGGTAACAAACCTGAAAGGAGTCCTCCCATCCCACAGATTGACGAAAAACAATTGTGATCGGGCCAAATCCACAGAGAGGAAGATTCGTCCATGGCCCCTGAGACCTCCCCAACATTCCACGGCCATCGCTGAAACAAAATCCAGAGACAAAAGCCTGAGCAAGCGCCTCAGACTCGTTCATTCTTCATATCCTGAAGAGTTCTTCTCATGGTTTGCAGATCGGGCGTGCCATACCTACGTCCCCAAACTTAAGCTGAGTTTGTGTTTTCAGTCTTCTGTCCTCAAAGTCCTGGGCCACACTCCCTCCAGGCTGGGGCCCCTGGAGCCACACATTAGGACTGCCCCCTCCCAATCCATGGGAATTCTGCCCATTCCATTGTCAAAAATCGTACAAATTAGGAGAACCCTCCAAAGTCCCTGAGGCCATCCCAATAGTGTAGGTCGCCCGGGACAAAAAAGGGCGGTTGATACCGGCTGAGCATCTACCTCCACTCATCTACCTCCACTCATACCAAGAAGATTGAACCAGACAGGACCCGAGGCCATTATCGGATCCATTGCTTTGGTTTACAGGCATGTCTCCTCAAAAGCCTGGATTCCAATACCAGCAGAGGGGAATTCCTGAGGCACCCATCAGAACAAATCTCGTCTCCACAAGGAAACTTGTGCATGGGAGCTATGCCAAAGCTTAGGAGAATACTTCAGGGTCCCAGTGCAACCTCCCCATTCCAAGGCCCTCATGGACACAAACACACGTTAGGAACCATCCTCTGGAAATTGCATTTCAACTCAGCCACCCCGGTTGCTCCAGCAGATTCATTTGATCTAAACTGTCTTGTTGCTAGGAGACAATTGGAAGGCGAGGCAGACTTCCCAGGCATCCATCCTGGAACGGTGCTCTGGAGTCATTCCATATGGGATGTCCTGGAGCTGTCCAACAGGTCTCAATTGTCCCGCAGAAGGAATCCTTGAAGGGGGCATCCCACATCTCCCAACGTGGAAAACCTCCATGGCCTCGAGATTCCGCTCCCTTCATGAAGGGGCCGTCATGCACAGAAACTCCAACCTGAGCCAACGTCGGATCCTCGCCCTGACTTCAGTTGCATGAGATATTGGTTCAGATCTGCAGGGGGTACCTGCCGTGCCCTCACCCTGAATCCGAAGTCTAGCTTGTGTTCTCAGACTTCCGTCCTCACTCTCCTGGCCCCGAAGCCCTCATGTTTGGCAATTCCGGACCGACAATGAAGCACTCTGCCTGCCCTCTAGAAGAAATATATTGCCTAATGAGCTGACCAGGCAGCTTAAATGAAGATAAACCTACACGAAACTCGAATGTACCCAAATTATATAGTCTAACTTGGGCACTAATGCACTGTCTGACACAACCTGAGCCCGGACCTGCTGACCAACACCCAGACAGCTGACCGCACGCTGAGCACATCAGACCCGCCCTGGCCTTAGGTCATCATCTCTTCCCTACCTCAGTTTTCAGGCTTCAGAACCTAGACCTTATCTCCAATCACTGCCCACGGGTGACTGTGATGCAGAAATCAGAACTCTTCCTGACCCATGGCAAGAAACCTTGTGGTTGGCATGTTGTCCAACGTTCAGTGTAGTAGAAAACAGTATTCACCCTGAGGCCCCGCCCATTCTTGAGTGCGACGAGAGCATAAACACGCATTGTGACCTCAGCGTGAGTCCTGTCCTCTAGTAAGTCCTCTCAGTGGCTGGACCATTAGATGTCATAATGGGCTTGACATGTCCCTAGTCCCCAATTTTTAACCAGATTTCTGGTTGTCCAGTCGCCCCACCCCAGGGCTCTACTCTGGAATCCCTCATTTGGTGGGACATCTGAGGTTGAAAAACAAAATGCAACAAATCGACAACAACAACAAAAAAACGGACTTCTTCCATCCCCAGAATGACCCCAAACTCTTTGGACGGGACCGAACCCCCAGAGAGTAAGACTCGTCCATTTCCCATGAAGTCACCTGGCAATTCACGACCATGAGTGACACGATATCCAGAGACAAAAATTTGAGCAAGAGCCTCACACTCGCCCTTTTTTATATCCCGAAGTATTCTCCTCATGGTCTGTAGATCAGTCCTGCCATATCTATGACCCAAAACATAAGCCGAGTTTGTGTTTTCAGACAACTGTCCAAACAGCTCTGGCCTACACACCCTACAGGCTCAGGGCCCTGGAGCCAAACCTGAGGACTGTACTTGCCCTCTCAAAGGGAATTGTATGTGCCCATTCCAATGGCCACAACCCTACTAATAGGATAACCTCCAAAGTCCTGAGGCCATCCCAAGAGTTGTGGCTTCCCAGGACAAACAGGAACAAACAGAGCCCATCTGAGCACCTACCTGCAATCAGACCCGTAGACTGATGTCCCCAGAGGTAAAAAGGAACGAACAGGCCCCTAGGCACTAATCGGATCCATTGCTTTGGTTTCCAAGCATATCTCCTCAGAGGCCTGGATTTCAATACCAGCATATGGCTGTTTCTTGACTCACCCATCAGAACAAATCTCATCTACACATGGAAACATGCACGTTGGAGCTGTGTCAAAGCCTCTGTTTAGGAGAACCCTTCAGGGCCCCAGGGCCACCGCTTCATTCCAAGGTCTCCATAGACACAAAAACATATTAGGACACATCCACAGGAGAGTCCATTTCAACTCAGCCTCCTCGGTTGCCCCCCACATCCAGCAGATCTAACCTGTCTTGTTGCTTGGAGACAATTGGAATGCGAGGTGGGCTACCCAGCCATCCATCCTTAGAACCCTGCTCGGAATCGTTGGCCTGGAGCCAACCAACAGGTCTCAATTGTCCTGCAGAAGAATCTTTGCAGTTTGGAGCTTCTCACAACTCCCATCGTGGGAAAACTCCCATGTCCTCGTGATCCAACCCCCTTCAAGAAAGGGCCATCAGGGCAGAAAGTCCAACCTGAGCGATCGTCTGATCCTTGCCCTGACTTCAGATGCATGAGATCTCTATTGAGGTCTGTAGATTGTGCCTGGCATATCCTCACCCAGAAACCTAGGCCTAGCTTGGGTTCTCAGACTCCGTCCTCAGACTACTGGCCCACAAGCCCTCCAGTTTGGCAATCCAGAACTACAATGCCGCACTCTGCCTGCCCTACAGAAGTAAAAAATTGCCCTCGGGGCTACACCGAAACCCCAAAAGAGTATCAACCTGCACGCCATTCGGCTGTACCCCAAACATATAGGCTGACCTGGGCTCTATTTCTCCTTCTCACCCAGCATGAGCCTGGACCTCCTGGTCCCACCCAGACAGCTGGCCGCACACTGAGCACATCGGACCCGCCATGGCCTTAGGACGTCATCTCTTCCCAACTGCGGTTTTCAGGCTCCAGAACCTAGACCTTATCTCCAACCACTGCCCAGGGTTGAAAATGATGCAGAAATCAGAACTCTTTCCCCATGGCAAGAAACCTTGTGGTTGGCATTTTGTCCAACGTTCAGTGTAGATGAAACAAGCGTGGCCCAGGAGGCCCAGCCCATGCTTGCGGGCCACATTGGTCACAAACACACATTGTGACCCTCAGCCTGAGCCTAGTCCTCAAGTAAGGCCTCTCAGGGCCTATATGAAGAGACAGCATATTGGGCTTGCCATGCCCCTAGGCCCCAATTTTTAACCATAGTTCGGGGTGTCCCTTCACTCTTCCCCAGGGCTCTGCTTTGGAATTCCTCTTTTGGTGGGACACCTGAGGTAACAAACCTGAAAGGAGTCCTCCCATCCCACAGATTGACGAAAAACAATAGGATCGGGCCAAATCCACAGAGAGGAAGATTCGTCCATGGCCCATGAGACCTCCCCAACATTCCACGGCCATCGCTGAAACAAAATCCAGAGACAAAAGCCTGAGCAAGCGCCTCAGACTCGCTCATTCTTCATATCCTGAAGAGTTCTTCTCATGTTTTGTAGATCAGGGGTGCCATACCTACGTCCCCAAACTTAAGCTGAGTTTGTGTTTTCAGTCTTCTGTCCTCAAAGTCCTGGGCCACACTCCCTCCAGGCTGGGGCCCCTGGAGCCACACATTAGGACTGCCCCCACCCAATCCATGGGAATTCTGCCCATTCCATTGTCAAAAATCGTACAAATTAGGAGAACCCTCCAAAGTACCTGAGGCCATCCCAATAGTGTAGTTCGCCCGGGACAAAAAAGGGCGGTTGATACCGGCTGAGCATCTACCTCCACTCATCTACCTCCACTCATACCAAGAAGATTGAACCAGACAGGACCCGAGGCCATTATCGGATCCATTGCTTTGGTTTATAGGCATGTCTCCTCAAAAGCCTGGATTCCAATACCAGCAGAGGGGATTTCCTGAGTCACCCATCAGAACAAATCTCGTCTCCACAAGGAAACTTGTGCATGGGAGCTATGCCAAAGCTTAGGAGAATACTTCAGGGTCCCGGTGCCACCTCCCCATTCCAAGGCCCTCATGGACACAAACACACGTTAGGACCCATCCTCTGGAAAGTGCATTTCAACTCAGCCACCCCGGTTGCTCCCGCAGATCCATTAGATCTAAACTGTCTTGTTGCTAGGAGACAATTGGAAGGCGAGGCAGACTTCCCAGGCATCCATCCTCGAACGGTGCTCTGGAGTCATTCCATATGGGATGTCCTGGAGCTGTCCAACAGGTCTCAATTGTCCCGCAGAAGGAATCCTTGAAGAGGGCATCCCACATCTCCCAACGTGGAAAACCTCCATGGCCTCGAGATTCCGCTCCCTTCATGAAGGGGCCGTCATGCACAGAAACTCCAACCTGAGCCAACGTCGGATCCTCGCCCTGACTTAAGATGCATGAGATATTGGTTCAGATCTGCAGGGGGTACCTGCCGTGCCCTCACCCTGAATCCGAGGACTAGCTTGTGTTCTGAGACTTCCGTCCTCACTCTCCTGGCCCCGAAGCCCTCAAGTTTGGCAATTCTGGACGAACAATGAAGCACTCTGCCTGCCCTCTAGAAAAAATATATTGCCTAATGAGCTGCCCAGGCAGCTTAAATGAAGATAAACCTACACGGCACTCGAATGTACCCAAATTATATAGTCTAACCTGGGCACTAATGCACTGTCTGACACAACCTGAGCCCGGACCTGCTGACCAACACCCAGACAGCTGACCGCACACTGAGCACATATATCCCGCCCTGGCCTTAGGTCATCATCTCTTCCCAACCTCAGTTTTCAGGCTTCAGAACCTAGACCTTATCTCCAATCACTGCCCACGGGTGACTGTGATGCAGAAATCAGAACTCTTCCTGACCCATGGCAAGAAACCTTGTGGTTGGCATGTTGTCCAACCTTCAGTATAGGAGAAACCAGCATTCACCCTGAGGCCCCGCCCATTCTTGAGTGCGACGAGAGCATAAACACGCATTGTGACCTCAGCGTGAGTCCTGTCCTCTAGTAAGTCCTCTCAGTGGCTGGACCATTAGATGTCATAATGGGCTTGACATGTCCCTAGTCCCCAATTTTTAACCAGATTTCTGTTTGTCCAGTCGCCCCACCCCAGGGCTCTACTCTGGAATCCCTCATTTGGTGGGACATCTGAGGTTGAAAAACAAAATGAAACAAATCGACAACAACAACAAAAAAACGGACTTCTTCAAAAATCGTACAAATTAGGAGAACCCTCCAAAGTCTTTGAGGCCATCCCAATAGTGTAGGTCGCCCGGGACAAAAAAGGGCGGTTGATACCGGCTGAGCATCTACTTCCACTCTTCTACCTCCACTCATACCAAGAAGATTGAACCAGACAGGACCCGAGGCCATTATCGGATCCATTGCTTTGGTTTACAGGCATGTCTCCTCAAAAGCCTGGATTCCAATACCAGCAGAGGGGATTTCCTGAGGCACCCATCAGAACAAATCTCGTCTCCACAAGGAAACTTTTGCATGGGAGCTATGCCAAAGCTTAGGAGAATACTTCAGGGTCCCGGTGCCACCTCCCCATTCCAAGGCCCTCATGGACACAAACACACATTAGGACCCATCCTCTGGAAAGTGCATTTCAACTCAGCCACCCCGGTTGCTCCCGCAGATCCATTAGATCTAAACTGTCTTTTTGCTAGGAGACAATTGGAAGGCGAGGCTTACTTCCCAGGCATCCATCCTCGAACGGTGCTCTGGAGTCATTCCATATGGGATGTCCTGGAGCTGTCCAACAGGTCTCAATTGTCCCGCAGAAGGAATCCTTGAAGGGGGCATCCCACATCTCCCAACGTGGAAAACCTCCATGGCCTCGAGATTCCACTCCCTTCATGAAGGGGCCGTCATGCACAGAAACTCCAACCTGAGCCAACGTCGGATCCTCGCCCTGACTTCAGATGCATGAGATATTGGTTCAGATCTGCAGGGGGTACCTGCCGTGCCCTCACCCTGAATCCAGAGTCTAGCTTGTGTTCTCAGACATCCGTCCTCACTCTCCTGGCCCTGAAGCCCTCAAGTTTGGCAATTCCGGACCGACAATGAAGCACTCTGCCTGCCCTCTAAAAAAAATATATTGCCTAATGAGCTGACCAGGCAGCTTAAATGAAGATAAACCTACACGGCACTCGAATGTACCCAAATTATATAGTCTAACCTGGGCACTAATGCACTGTCTGACACAACCTGAGCCCGGACCTGCTGACCAACACCCAGACAGCTGACCGCACCCTGAGCACATCAGACCCGCCATGGCCTTAGGTCATCATCTCTTCCCTACCTCAGTTTTCAGGCTTCAGAACCTAGACCTTATCTCCAATCACTGCCCACGGGTGACTGTGATGCAGAAATCAGAACTCTTCCTGACCCATGGCAAGCAACCTTGTGGTTGGCATGTTGTCCAACGTTCAGTGTAGGAGAAAACAGCATTCACCCTGAGGCCCCGCCCATTCTTGAGTGCGACGAGAGCATAAACACGCATTGTGACCTCAGCGTGAGTCCTGTCCTCTAGTAAGTCCTCTCAGTTGCTGGACCATTAGATGTCATAATGGGCTTGACATGTCCCTAGTCCCCAATTTTTAAACAGATTTCTGGTTGTCCAGTCGCCCCACCCCAGGGCTCTACTCTGGAATCCCTCAATTGGTGGGACATCTGAGGTTGAAAAACAAAATGAAACAAATCGACAACAACAACAAAAAAACGGACTTCTTCCATCCCCAGAATGACCCCAAACTCTTTGGACGGGACCGAACCCCCAGAGAGTAAGACTCGTCCATTTCCCATGAAGTCACCCGGCAATTTCACGACCATGAGTGACACGATATCCAGAGACAAAAACTTGAGCAAGAGCCTCACACTCGCCCTTTTTTCATATCCCGAAGTGTTCTCCTCATGGTCTGTAGATCAGTCCTGCCATACCTATGACCCAAAACATAAGCCGAGTTTGTGTTTTCAGACAACTGTCCAAACAGCTCTGGCCTACACACCCTACATGCTCAGGGCCCTGGAGCCAAACCTGAGGACCGTACTTGCCCTCTCCAAGGGAATTGTATGTGCCCATTCCAATGGCCACAACCCTACTAATAGGATAACCTCCAAAGTCCCTGAGGCCATCCCAATTGTTGTGGCTTCCCAGGACAAACAGGGGCAATCTGAGCCCATCTGAGCACCTACCTTCACTCAGACCCGTAGACTGATGTCCCCAGAGGTAAAAAGGAACGAACAGGCCCCTAGGCACTAATCGGATCCATTGCTTTGGTTTCCAGGCATCTCTCCTCAGAGGCCTGGATTTCAATACCAGCATATGGCTGTTTCTTGACTCACCCATCAGAACAAATCTCATCTACACATGGGAAACTTCCACGTTGGAGCTGTGTCAAAGCCTCTGTTTAGGAGAACCCTTCAGGGCCCCAGGGCCACCGCTTCATTCCAAGGTCTCCATAGACACAAAAACATATTAGGACACATCCACAGGAGAGTCCATTTCAACTCAGCCTCCTCGGTTTCCCCCCACATCCAGCAGATCTAACCTGTCTTGTTGCTTGGAGACAATTGGAATGCGAGGTGGGCTACCCAGCCATCCATCCTTAGAACCCTGCTCGGAATCGTTGGCCTGGAGCCAACCAACTGGTCTCAATTGTCCTGCAGAAGAATCTTTGCAGTTTGGAGCTTCTCACAACTCCCATCGTGGGAAAACCCCCATGTCCTCGTGATCCAACCCCCTTCAAGAAAGGGCCATCAGGGTAGAAAGTCCAACCGGAGCGATCGTCTGATCCTTGCCCTGACTTCAGATGCACGAGATCTCTATTGAGTTCTGTAGATTGTGCCTGCCATATCCTCACCCAGAAACCTAGGCCTAGCTTGGGTTCTCAGACTCCGTCCTCAGACTACTGGCCCACAAGCCCTCCAGTTTGGCAATCCAGAACTACAATGCCGCACTCTGCCTGCCCTACAGAAGTAAAACATTGCCCTCAGGGCTACCCTGAAACCCCAAATGGGTATCAACCTGCACGCCAATCGGCTGTACCCCAAACATATAGGCTGACCTGGGCAATATTTCCCCTTCTGACCCAGCCTGAGCCTGGAACTCCTGGTCCCACCCAGACAGCTTGCCTCACACTGAGCACATCGGAACCGCCATGGCCTTAGGTCGTCATCTCTTCCCAACTGCGGTTTTCAGGCTTTAGAACCTAGACCTTATCTCCAACCACTGCCCAGGGTTGAAAATGATGCAGAAATCAGAACTCTTTCCCCATGGCAAGAAACCTTGTGGTTGGCATGTTGTCCAACGTTCAGTGTAGTTGAAACTAGCGTGGCCCATGAGGCCCAGCCCATGCTTGCGGGCCACATTGGTCACAAACACACATTGTGACCCTCAGCCTGAGCCCAGTCCTCAGGTAAGGCCTCTCAGGGCCTATATGAAGAGACAGCATATTGGGCTTGCCATGCCCCTAGTCCCCAATTTTTAACCATAGTTCGGGTTGTCCCTTCACCCTTCCCTAGGGCTCTGCTTTGGAATTCCTTTTTTGGTGGGACACCTGAGGTAACAAACCTGAAAGGAGTCCTCCCATCCCACAGATTGACGAAAAACAATTGGGATCGGGCCAAATCCACAGAGAGGGAGATTCGTCCATGGCCCATGAGACCTCCCCAACATTCCACAGCCATCGCTGAAACAAAATCCAGAGACAAAACCCTGAGCAAGCGCCTCAGACTCGCTCATTCTTCATATCCTGAAGAGTTCTTCTCATGGTTTGTAGATCGGGCGTGCCATACCTACGTCCCCAAACTTAAGCTGAGTTTGTGTTTTCATTCTTCTGTCCTCAAAGTCCTGGGCGACACTCCCTCCAGGTTGGGGCCCCTGGAGCCACACATTAGGACTGCCCCCACCCAATCCATGGGAATTCTGCCCATTCCATTGTCAAAAATCGTACAAATTATGAGAACCCTCCAAAGTCTTTGAGGCCATCCCAATAGTGTAGGTCGCCCGGGACAAAAAAGGGTGGTTGATACCGGCTGAGCATCTACTTCCACTCTTCTACCTCCACTCATACCAAGAAGATTGAACCAGACAGGACCCGAGGCCATTATCGGATCCATTGCTTTGGTTTACAGGCATGTCTCCTCAAAAGCCTGGATTGCAATACCAGCAGAGGGGATTTCCTGAGGCACCCATCAGAACAAATCTCGTCTCCACAAGGAAACTTTTGCATGGGAGCTATGCCAAAGCTTAGGAGAATACTTCAGGGTCCCGGTGCCACCTCCCCATTCCAAGGCCCTCATGGACACAAACACACATTAGGACCCATCCTCTGGAAAGTACATTTCAACTCAGCCACCCCGGTTGCTCCCGCAGATCCATTAGATCTAAACTGTCTTGTTGCTAGGAGACAATTGGAAGGCGAGGCTTACTTCCCAGGCATCCATCCTCGAACGGTGCTCTGGAGTCATTCCATATGGGATGTCCTGGAGCTGTCCAAAAGGTCTCAATTGTCCCGCAGAAGGAATCCTTGAAGGGGGCATCCCACATCTCCCAACGTGGAAAACCTCCATGGCCTCGAGATTCCACTCCCTTCATGAAGGGGCCGTCATGCACAGAAACTCCAACCTGAGCCAACGTCGGATCCTCGCCCTGACTTCAGATGCATGAGATATTGGTTCAGATCTGCAGGGGGTACCTGCCGTGCCCTCACCCTGAATCCAGAGTCTAGCTTGTGTTCTCAGACATCCGTCCTCACTCTCCTGGCCCTGAAGCCCTCAAGTTTGGCAATTCCGGACCGACAATGAAGCACTCTGCCTGCCCTCTTGAAAAAATATATTGCCTAATGAGCTGACCAGGCAGCTTAAATGAAGATAAACCTACACGGCACTCGAATGTTGCCAAATTATATAGTCTAACCTGGGCACTAATGCACTGTCTGACACAACCTGAGCCCGGACCTGCTGACCAACACCCAGACAGCTGACCGCACCCTGAGCACATCAGACCCGCCATGGCCTTAGGTCATCATCTCTTCCCTACCTCAGTTTTCAGGCTTCAGAACCTAGACCTTATCTCCAATCACTGCCCACGGGTGACTGTGATGCAGAAATCAGAACTCTTCCTGACCCATGGCAAGAAACCTTGTGGTTGGCATGTTGTCCAACGTTCAGTGTAGGAGAAAACAGCATTCACCCTGAGGCCCCGCCCATTCTTGAGTGCGACGAGAGCATAAACACGCATTGTGACCTCAGCGTGAGTCCTGTCCTCTAGTAAGTCCTCTCAGTGGCTGGACCATTAGATGTCATAATGGGCTTGACATGTCCCTAGTCCCCAATTTTTAAACAGATTTCTGGTTGTCCAGTCGCCCCACCCCAGGGCTCTACTCTGGAATCCCTCAATTGGTGGGACATCTGAGGTTGAAAAACAAAATGAAACAAATCGACAACAACAACAAAAAAACGGACTTCTTCCATCCCCAGAATGACCCCAAACTCTTTGGACGGGACCGAACCCCCAGAGAGTAAGACTCGTCCATTTCCCATGAAATCACCCGGCAATTTCACGACCATGAGTGACACGATATCCAGAGACAAAAACTTGAGCAAGAGCCTCACACTCGCCCTTTTTTCATATCCCGAAGTGTTCTCCTCATGGTCTGTAGATCAGTCCTGCCATACCTATGACCCAAAACATAAGCCGAGTTTGTGTTTTCAGACAACTGTCCAAACACCTCTGGCCTACACACCCTACATGCTCAGGGCCCTGGAGCCAAACCTGAGGACCGTACTTGCCCTCTCCAAGGGAATTGTATGTGCCCATTCCAATGGCCACAACCCTACTAATAGGATAACCTCCAAAGTCCTTGAGGCCATCCCAATTGTTGTGGCTTCCCAGGACAAACAGGGGCAATCTGAGCCCATCTGAGCACCTACCTTCACTCAGACCCGTAGACTGATGTCCCCAGAGGTAAAAAGGAACGAACAGGCCCCTAGGCACTAATCGGATCCATTGCTTTGGTTTCCAGGCATCTCTCCTCAGAGGCCTGGAGTTCAATACCAGCATATGGCTGTTTCTTGACTCACCCATCAGAACAAATCTCATCTACACATGGGAAACTTCCACGTTGGAGCTGTGTCAAAGCCTCTGTTTAGGAGAACCCTTCAGGGCCCCAGGGCCACCGCTTCATTCCAAGGTCTCCATAGACACAAAAACATATTAGGACACATCCACAGGAGAGTCCATTTCAACTCAGCCTCCTCGGTTGCCCCCCACATCCAGCAGATCTAACCTGTCTTGTTGCTTGGAGACAATTGGAATGCGAGGTGGGCTACCCAGCCATCCATCCTTAGAACCCTGCTCGGAATCGTTGGCCTGGAGCCAACCAAGAGGTCTCAATTGTCCTGCAGAAGAATCTTTGCAGTTTGGAGCTTCTCACAACTCCCATCGTGGGAAAACCCCCATGTCCTCGTGATCCAACCCCCTTCAAGAAAGGGCCATCAGGGTAGAAAGTCCAACCGGAGCGATCGTCTGATCATTGCCCTGACTTCAGATGCAGAGATCTCTATTGAGTTCTGTAGATTGTGCCTGCCATATCCTCACCCAGAAACCTAGGCCTAGCTTGGGTTCTCAGACTCCGTCCTCAGACTACTGGCCCACAAGCCCTCCAGTTTGGCAATCCAGAACTACAATGCCGCACTCTGCCTGCCCTACAGAAGTAAAACATTGCCCTCAGGGCTACCCCGTAACCCCAAATGGGGATCAACCTGCACGCCAATCGGCTGTACCCCAAACATATAGGCTGACCTGGGCAATATTTCCCCTTCTGACCCAGCCTGAGCCTGGAACTCCTGGTCCCACCCAGACAGCTGGCCTCACACGGAGCACATCGGACCCGCCATGGCCTTAGGTCGTCATCTCTTCCCAACTGCGGTTTTCAGGCTCCAGAATCTAGACCTTATCTCCAAAAACTGCCCAGGGTTTAAAATAATGCAGAAATCAGAACTCTTTCCCCATGGCAAGAAACATTGTGGTTGGCATGTTGTCCAACGTTCAGTGTAGTTGAAACTAGCGTGGCCCATGAGGCCCAGCCCATGCTTGCGGGCCAAATTGGTCACAAACACACATTGTGATTCTCAGCGTGAGCCCAGTCCTCAGGTAAGGCCTCTCAGGGCCTATATGAAGAGACAGCATATTGGGCTTGCCATGCCCCTAGGCCCCAATTTTTAACCATAGTTCGGGTTGTCCCTTCACTCTTCCCCAGGGCTCTGCTTTGGAATTCCTCTTTAGGTGGGACACCAGAGGTAACAAACCTGAAAGGAGTCCTCCCATCCCACAGATTGACGAAAAACAATTGGGATCGGGCCAAATCCACAGAGAGGGAGATTCGTCCATGCCCCATGAGACCTCCCCAACATTCCACAGCCATCGCTGAAACAAAATCCAGAGACAAAAGCCTGAGCAAGCGCCTCAGACTCGCTCATTCTTCATATCCTGAAGAGTTCTTCTCATGGTTTGTAGATCGGGCGTGCCATACCTACGTCCCCAAACTTAAGCTGAGTTTGTGTTTTCAGTCTTCTGTCCTCAAAGTCCTGGGACACACTCCCTCCAGGCTGGGGCCCCTGGAGCCACACATTAGGACTGCCCCCACCCAATCCATGGGAATTCTGCCCATTCCATTGTCAAAAATCGTACAAATTAGGAGAACCCTCCAAAGTCCCTGAGGCCATCCCAAAAGTGTAGGTCGCCCGGGACAAAAAATGGGCGGTTGATACAGGCTGAGCATCTACCTCCACTCATCTACCTCCACTCATACCAAGAAGAATGAACCAGACAGGACCCGAGGCCATTATCGGATCCATTGCTTTGGTTTACAGGCATGTCTCCACAAAAGCCTGGTTTCCAATACAAGCAGAGGGGATTTCCTGAGGCACCCATCAGAACAAATCTCGTCTCCACAAGGAAACTTGTGCATGGGAGCTATGCCAAAACTTAGGAGAATACTTCAGGGTCCCGGTGCCACCTCCCCATTCCAAGGCCCTCATGGACACAAACACACATTAGGACAAATCCTCTGGAAAGTGCATTTCAACTCAGCCACCCCGGTTGCTCCCGCAGATCCATTAGATCTAAACTGTCTTGTTGCTAGGAGACAATTGGAAGGCGAGGCGGACTTCCCAGGCATCCATCCTCGATCGGTGCCCTGGAGTCATTCCAAATGGGATGTCCTGGAGCTGTCCAACAGGTCTCAATTGTCCCGCAGAAGGAATCCTTGAAGGGGGCATCCCACATCTCCCAACGTGGAAAACGTCCATGGCCTCGAGATTCCGCTCCCTTCATGAAGGGGCCGTCATGCACAGAAACTCCAACCTGAGCCAACGTCGGATCCTCACTCTGACTTCAGATGCATGAGATATTGGTTCAGATGTGCAGGGGGTACCTGCCGTGCCCTCACCCTGAATCCGAAGTCTAGCTTGTGTTCTCAGACTTCCGTCCTCACTCTCCTGGCCCCGAAGCCCTCAAGTTTGGCAATTCCGGACCGACAATGAAGCACTCTGCCTGCCCTCTAGAAAAAATATATTGCCTAATGAGCTGACCAGGCAGCTTAAATGAAGATAAACCTACACGCACTCGAATGTACCCAAATTATATAGTCTAACCTGGGCACTAATGCACTGTCTGACACAACCTGAGCCCGGACCTGCTGACCGCACCAGACAACTGACCGCACCCTGAGCACATCAGACCCGCCATGGCCTTAGGTCATCATCTCTTCCCTACCTCCGTTTTCAGGCTTCAGAACCTAGACCTTATCTCCAATCACTGCCCACGGGTGACTGTGATGCAGAAATCAGAACTCTTCCTGACCCATGGCAAGAAACCTTGTGGTTGGCATGTTGTCCAACGTTCAGTGTAGGAGAAACCAGCATTCACCCTGAGGCCCCGCCCATTCTTGAGTGCGACGAGAGCATAAACACGCATTTTGACCTCAGCGTGAGTCCTGTCCTCTAGTAAGTCCTCGCAGTGGCTGGATCATTAGATGTCATAATGGGCTTGACATGTCCCTAGTCCCCAATTTTTAACCAGATTTCTGGTTGTCCAGTCGCCCCACCCCAGGGCTCTACTCTGGAATCCCTCATTTGGTGGGACATCTGAGGTTGAAAAACAAAATGAAACAAATCGACAACAACAACAAAACAACGGACTTCTTCCATCCCCAGAATGACCCCAAACTCTTTGGACGGGACCGAACCCCCAGAGAGTAAGACTCGTCCATTTCCCATGAAGTCACCCGGCATTTTCACGACCATGAGTGACACGATATCCAGAGACAAAAACATGAGCAAGAGCCTCACACTCGCCCTTTTTTCATATCCCGAAGTGTTCTCCTCATGGTCCGTAGATCATTCCTGCCATACCTATGACCCAAAACATAAGCCGAGTTTGTGTTTTCAGACAACTGTCCAAACAGCTCTGGCCTACACACCCTACAGGCTCAGGGCCCTGGAGCCAAACCTGAGGACTATACATGCCCTCTTCAAGGGAATTGTATGTGCCCATTCCAATGGCCACAACCATACTAATAGGATAACCTCGAAAGTCCCTGAGGCCATCCCAATAGTTGTGGCTTCCCAGGACAAACAGGGGCAAACTGAGCCCATCTGAGCACCTACCTGCACTCAGACCCGTAGACTGATGTCCCCAGAGGTAAAAAGGAACGAACATGCCCCTAGGCACTAATCGGATCCATTGCTGTGGTTTCCAGGCTTCTCTCCTCAGAGGCCTGGATTTCATACCAGCATATGGCTGTTTCTTGACTCACCCATCAGAACAAATCTCATCTACACATGGGAAACATGCACGTTGGAGCTGTGTCAAAGCCTCCGTTTAGGAGAACCCTTCAGGGCCCCAGGGCAACCGCTTCATTCCAATGTCTCCATAGACACAAAAACATATTAGGACACATCCACAGGAGAGTCCATTTCAACTCAGCCTCCTCGGTTTCCCCCCACATCCAGCAGATCTAACCTGTCTTGTTGCTTGGAGACAGTTGGAATGCGAGGTGGAATACCCAGCCATCCATCCTTAGAACCCTGCTCGGAATCGTTGGCCTGGAGCCAACCAACAGGTCTTAATTGTTTTGCAGAAGAATCTTTGCAGTTTGGAGCTTCTCACAACTCCCATCGTGGGAAAACCCCCATGTCCTCGTGATCCAACCCCCTTCAAGAAAGGGCCATCAGGGCAGAAAGTCCAACCTGAGCGATCGTCTGATCCTTGCCCTGACTTCAGATGCACGAGATCTCTATTGATGTCTGTAGATTGTGCCTGCCATATCTTCACCCAGAAACCTAGGCCTATCTTGGGTTCTCAGACTCCGTCCTCAGACTACTGGCCCACAAGCCCTCCAGTTTGGCAATCCAGAACTACAATGCCGCACTCTGCCTGCCCTACAGAAGTAAAACATTGCCCTCAGGGCTACCCCGAAACCCGAAATGAGGATCAACCTGCAAGCCATTCGGCTGTACCCCAAACATATAGGCTGACCTGGGCACTATTTCCCCTTCTGACCCAGCCTGAGCCTGGACCTCCTGATCCCACCCAGACAGCTGGCCGCACACTGAGCACATCGGAACCGCCATGGCCTTAGGTCGTCATCTCTTCCCAACTGCGGTTTTCAGGCTCCAGAACCTAGACCTTATCTCGATCCACTGCCCAGGGTTGAAAATGATGCAGAAATCAGAACTCTTTCCCCATGGCAAGAAACCTTGTGGTTGGCATGTTGTCCAACGTTCAGTGTAGTTGAAACAAGCATGGCCCATGAGGCCCAGCCCATGCTTGCGGGCCACATTGGTCACAAACACACATTGTGACCCTCAGCCTGAGCCCAGTCCTCAGGTAAGGCCTCTCAGGGCCTATATGAAGAGACAGCATATTGGGCTTGCCATGCCCCTAGGCCCCAATTTTTACACCATAATTCGAGGTGTCCCTTCACTCTTCCCCAGGGCTCTGCTTTGGAATTCCTCTTTTGGTGGGACACTTGAGGTAACAAACCTGAACGGAGTCCTCCCATCCCACAGATTGACGAAAAACAATTGGGATCGGGCCAAATCCACAGAGAGGAAGATTCGTGTATGGCCCATGAGATCTCTCCAACATTCCACGGCCATCGCTGAAACAAAATCCAGAGACAAAGCCTGAGCAAGCGCCTCAGACTCGCTCATTCTTCATATCCTGAAGAGTTCTTCTCATGGTTTGTAGATCGGGCGAGCCATATCTACGTCCCCAAACTTAAGCTGAGTTTGTGTTTTCAGTCTTCTGTCCTCAAAGTCCTGGGCCACACTCCCTCCAGGCTGGGGCCCCTGGAGCCACACATTAGGACTGCCCCCACCCAATCCATGGCAATTCTGCCCATTCCATTGTCAAAAATCGTACAAATTAGGAGAACCCTCCAAAGTCCCTGAGGCCATCCCAATAGAGTAGGTCGCCCGGGACAAAAAAGGGCAGTTGATATCGGCTGAGCATCTACCTCCACTCATCTACCTCCACTCATACCAAGAAGATTGAACCAGACAGGACCCGAGGCCATTATCGCATCCATTGCTTTGGTTTACAGGCATGTCTCCTCAAAAGCCTGGATTCCAATACCAGCAGAGGGGATTTCCTGAGGCACCCATCAGAACAAATCTCGTCTCCACAAGGAAACTTGTGCATGGGAGCTATGCCAAAGCTTAGGAGAATACTTCAGGGTCCCGGTGCCACCTCCCCATTCCAAGGCCCTCATGGACACAAACACACATTAGGACCCATCCTCTGGAAAGTGCATTTCAACTCAGCCACCCCGGTTGCTCCCGCAGATCCATTAGATCTAAACTGTCTTGTTGCTAGGAGACAATTGGAAGGCGAGGCGGACTTCCCAGGCATCCATCCTCGAATGGTGCTCTGGAGTCATTCCAAATGGGATGTCCTGGAGCTGTCCAACAGGTCTCAATTGTCCCGCAGAAGGAATCCTTGAGGGGGGCATCCCACATCTCCCAACGTGGAAAACCTCCATGGCCTCGAGATTCCGCTCCCTTCATGAAGGGGCCGTCATGCACAGAAACTCCAACCTGAGCCAACGTCGGATCCTCGCCCTGACTTCAGATGCATGAGATATTGGTTCAGATCTGCAGGGGGTACCTGCCGTGCCCTCACCCTGAATCCGAAGTCTAGCTTGTGTTCTCAGACTTCCGTCCTCACTCTCCTGGCCCCGAAGCCCTCATGTTTGGCAATTCCGGACCGACAATGAAGCACTCTGCCTGCCCTCTAGAAAAAAATATATTGCCTAATGAGCTGACCAGGCAGCTTAAATGAAGATAAACCTACACGGCACTCGAATGTACCCAAATTATATAGTCTAAGCTGGGCACTAATGCACTGTCTGACACAACCTGAGCCCGGACCTGCTGACCAACACCCAGACAGCTGACCGCACCCTGAGCACATCAGACCCGCCCTGGCCTTAGGTCATCATCTCTTCCCTACCTCAGTTTTCAGGCTTCAGAACCTAGACCTTATCTCCAATCACTGCCCACGGGTGACTGTGATGCAGAAATCAGAACTCTTCCTGACCCATGGCAAGAAACCTTGTGGTTGGCATATTGTCCAACGTTCAGTGTAGGAGAAAACAGCATTCACCCTGAGGCCCCGCAAATTCTTGAGGGCGACGAGAGCATAAACACGCATTGTGACCTCAGCGTGAGTCCT
This sequence comes from Mustela nivalis, assembly GCF_964662115.1. NCBI lineage: Eukaryota > Metazoa > Chordata > Mammalia > Carnivora > Mustelidae > Mustela > Mustela nivalis. Next base: position 164,074 of record NW_028135629.1, read on the forward strand.
GTCCTCTAGTAAGTCCTCTCAGTGGCTGGACCATTAGATGTCATAATGGGCTTGACATGTCCCTAGTCCCCAATTTTTAACCAGATTTCTGGTTGTCCAGTCGCCCCACCCCAGGGCTCTACTCTGGAATCCCTCATTTGGTGGGACATCTGAGGTTGAAAAACTAAATGAAACAAATCGACAACAACAACAAAAAAACGGACTTCTTCCATCCCCAGAATGACCGCAAACTCTTTGGACGGGACCGAACCCCCAGAGAGTAAGACTCGTCCATTTCCCATGAAGTCACCCGGCATTTTCACGACCATGAGTGACACGATATCCAGAGACAAAAACTTGAGCAAGAGCCTCACACTCGCCCTTTTTTCATATCCCGAAGTGTTCTCCTCATGGTCTGTAGATCAGTCCTGCCATACCTATGACCCAAAACATAAGCCGAGTTTGTGTTTTCAGACAACTGTCCAAACAGCTCTGGCCTACACACCCTACAGGCTCAGGGCCCTGGAGCCAAACCTGAGGACTGTACTTGCCCTCTCCAAGGGAATTGTATGTGCCCTTTCCAATGGCCACAACCCTACTAGTAGGATAACCTCCAAAGTCCCTGAGGCCATCCCAATAGTTGTGGCTTCTCAGGACAAACAGGGGCAATCTGAGCCCATCTGAGCACCTACCTGCACTCAGACCCGTAGACTGATGTCCCCAGAGGTAAAAAGGAACGAACAGGCCCCTAGGCACTAATCGGATCCATTGCTTTGGTTTCCAGGCATCTCTACTCAGAGGCCTGGATTTCAATACCAGCATATGGCTGTTTCTTGACTCACCCATCAGAACAAATCTCATCTACACATGGGAAACATGCACGTTGGAGCTGTGTCAAAGCCTCTGTTTAGGAGAGCCCTTCAGGGCCCAGGGCCACCGCTTCATTCCAAGGTCTCCATAGACACAAAAACATATTAGGACACATCCACAGGAGAGTCCATTTCAACTCAGCCTCCTCGGTTGCCCCCCACATCCAGCAGATCTAACCTGTCTTGTTGCTTGGAGACCATTGGAATGCGAGGTGGGCTACCCAGCCATCCATCCTTAGAACCCTGCTCGGAATCGATGGCCTGGAGCCAACCAACAGGTCTCAAATGTCCTGCAGAAGAATCTTTGCAGTTTGGAGCTTCTCACACCTCCCATCGTGGGAAAACTCCCATGTCCTCGTGATCCAACCCCCTTCAAGAAAGGGCCATCAGGGCAGAAAGTCCAACCTGAGCGATCGTCTGATCCTTGCCCTGACTTCAGATGCACGAGATCTCTATTGAGGTCTGTAGATTGTGCCTGCCATATCCTCACCCAGAAACCTAGGCCTAGCATGGGTTCTCAGACTCCGTCCTCAGACTACTGGCCCACAAGCCCTCCAGTTTGGAAATCCAGAACTACAATGCCGCACTCTGCCTGCCCTACAGAAGTAAATCATTGCCCTCAGGGCTACCCCGAAACCCCAAATGAGGATCAACCTGCACGCCAATCGGCTGTACCCCAAACATATAGGCTGACCTGGGCACTATTTCCACTTCTGACCCAGCCTGAGCCTGGACCTCCTGGTCCCACCCAGACAGCTGGCCGCACACTGAGCACATCGGACCCGCCATGGCCTTAGGTCGTCATCTCTTCCCAACTGCGGTTTTCAGGCTCCAGAACCTAGACCTTATCTCCAACCACTGCCCAGGGTTGAAAATCATGCAGAAATCAGAACTCTTTCCCCATGGCAAGAAACCTTGTGCTTGGTATGTTGTCCAACGTTCATTGTAGTTGGAACAAGCGTGGCCCATGAGGCCCAGCCCATGCTTGCAAGCCACATTGGTCACAAACACACATTGTGACCCTCAGCCTGAGCCCAGTCCTCAGGTAAGGCCTCTCAGGGCCTATATGAAGAGACAGCATATTGGGCTTGCCATGCCCCTAGGCCCCAATTTTTAACCATAGTTTGGGGTGTCCCTTCACTCTTCCCCAGGGCTCTGCTTTGGAATTCCTCTTTTGGTGGGAAACCAGAGGTAACAAACCTGAAAGGAGTCCTCCCATCCCACAGATTGACGAAAAACAATTGGGATCGGGCCAAATCCACAGAGAGGAAGATTCGTCCATGGCCCATGAGACATCCCCAACATTCCACGGCCATCGCTGAAACAAAATCCAGAGACAAAAGCCTGAGCAAGCGCCTCAGACTCGCTCATTCTTCATATCCTGAAGAGTTCTTCTCATGGTTTGTAGATCGGGCGTGCTATACCTACGTCCCCAAACTTAAGCTGAGTTTGTGTTTTCAGTCTTCTGTCCTCAAAGTCCTGGGCCACACTCCCTCCAGGCTGGGGCCCCTGGAGCCACACATTAGGACTGCCCCCACCCAATCCATGGGAATTCTGCCCATTACATTGTCAAAAATCGTACAAATTAGGAGAACCCTCCAAAGTCCCTGAGGCCATCCCCATAGTGTAGGTCGCCCGGGACAAAAAATGGCGGTTGATACCAGCTGAGCATCTTCCTCCACTCATCTACCTCCACTCATACCAAGAAGATTGAACCAGACAGGACCCGAGGCCATTATCGGATCCATTGCTTTGGTTTACAGGCATGTCTCCTCAAAAGCCTGGATTCCAATACCAGCAGAGGGGATTTCCTGAGGCACCCATCAGAACAAATCTCGTCTCCACAAGGAAACTTGTGCATGAGAGCTATGCGAAATCTTAGGAGAATACTTCAGGGTCCCGGTGCCACCTCCCCATTCCAAGGCCCTCATGGACACAAACACACATTAGGACCCATCCTCTGGAAAGTGCATTTCAACTCAGCCACCCCGGTTGCTCCCGCAGATCCATTAGATCTAAACTGTCTTGTTGCTAGGAGACAATTGGAAGGCGAGGCGGACTTCCCAGGCATCCATCCTCGAACGGTGCTCTGGAGTCATTCCATATGGGATGTCCTGGAGCTGTCCAACAGGTCTCAATTGTCCCGCAGAAGGAATCCTTGAAGGGGGCATCCCACATCTCCCAACGTGGAAAACCTCCATGGCCTCGAGATTCCGCTCCCTTCATGAAGGGGCCGTCATGCACAGAAACTCCAACCTGAACCAACGTCGGATCCTCGCCCTGACTTCAGATGCATGAGATATTGGTTCAGATCTGCAGGGGGTACCTGCCATGCCCTCACCCTGAATCCGATGTCTAGCTTGTGTTCTCAGACTTCCGTCCTCACTCTCCTGGCCCCGAAGCCCTCATGTTTGGCAATTCCGGACCGACAATGAAGCACTCTGCCTGCCCTCTAGAAAAAATATATTGCCTAATGAGCTGACCAGGCAGCTTAAATGAAGATAAACCTACACGGCACTCGAATGTACCCAAATTATATAGTCTAACCTGGGCACTAATGCACTGTCTGACACAACCTGAGCCCGGACCTGCTGACCAACACCCAGACAGCTGACCGCACCCCGAGCACATCAGACCCGCCCTGGCCTTAGGTCATCATCTCTTCCCTACCTCAGTTTTCAGGCTTCAGAACCTAGACCTTATCTCCAATCACTGCCCACGGGTGACTGTGATGCAGAAATCAGAACTCTTCCTGACCCATGGCAAGAAACCTTGTGGTTGGCATGTTGTCCAAAGTTCAGTGTAGGAGAAAACAGCATACACCCTGAGGCCCCGCCCATTCTTGAGTGCGACGAGAGCATAAACACGCATTGTGACCTCAGCGTGAGTCCTGTCCTCTAGTAAGTCCTCTCAGTGGCTGGACCATTAGATGTCATAATGGGCTTGACAAGTCCCTAGTCCCCAATTTTTAACCAGATTTCTGGTTGTCCAGTCGCCCCACCCCAGGGCTCTACTCTGGAATCCCTTATTTGGTGGGACATCTGAGTTTGAAAAACAAAATGAAACAAATCGACAACAACAACAAAAAAACGGACTTCTTCCATCCCCAGAATGACCGCAAACTCTTTGGACGGGACCGAACCCCCAGAGAGTAAGACTCGTCCATTTCCTATGAAGTCACCCGGCAATTTCACGACCATGAGTGACACGATATCCAGAGACAAAAACTTGAGCAAGAGCCTCACACTCGCCCTTTTTTCATATCCCGAAGTGTTCTCCTCATGGTCTGTAGATCAGTCCTGCCATACCTATGACCCAAAACATAAGCCGAGTTTGTGTTTTCAGACAACTGTCCAAACAGCTCTGGCCTACACACCCTACAGGCTCAGGGCCCTGGAGCCAAACCTGAGGACTGTACTTGCCCTCTCCAAGGGAATTGTATGTGCCCATTCCAATGGCCACAACCCTACTAATAGGATAACCTCCAAAGTCCCTGAGGCCATCCCAAGAGTTGTGGCTTCCCAGGACAAACAGGGGCAATCTGAGCCCATCTGAGCACCTACCTGCACTCAGACCCGTAGACTGATGTCCTCAGAGGTAAAAAGGGACGAACAGGCCCCTAGGCACTAATCGGATCCATTGCTTTGGTTTCCAGGAAACTCTCCTCAGAGGCCTCGATTTCAATACCAGCATATGGCTGTTTCTTGACTCACCCATCAGAACAAATCTCATCTACACATGTGAAACATGCATGTTGGAGCTGTGTCAAAGCCTCTGTTTAGGAGAACCCTTCAGGGCCCCATGGCCACCGCTTCATTCCAAGGTCTCCATAGACACAAAAACATATTAGGACACATCCACAGGAGAGTCCATTTCAACTCAGCCTCCTCGGTTGCCCCCCACATCCAGCAGATCTAACCTGTCTTGTTGCTTGGAGACCATTGGAATGCGAGGTGGGTACCCAGCCATCCGTCCTTAGAACCCTGCTCGGAATCGTTGGCCTAGAGCCAACCAACAGGTCTCAATTGTCCTGCAGAAGAATCTTTGCAGTTTGGAGCTTCTCACAACTCCCATCGTGGGAAAACCCCCATGTCCTCGTGATCCAACCCCCTTCAAGAAAGGGCCATCAGGGCAGAAAGTCCAACCTGAGCGATCGTCTGATCCTTGCCCTGACTTCAGATGCACGAGATCTCTATTGAAGTCTGTAGATTGTGCCTGCCATATCCTCACCCAGAAACCTAGGCCTAGCTTGGGTTCTCAGACTCCGTCCTCAGACTACTGGCCCACAAGCCCTCCAGTTTGGAAATCCAGAACTACAATGCCGCACTCTGCCTGCCCTACAGAAGTAAAACATTGCCCTCAGGGCTACCCCGAAACCCCAAATGAGGATCAACCTGCACGCCATTCGGCTGTACCCCAAACATAGAGGCTGACCTGGGCACTATTTCCCCTCTGACTCAACCTGAGCCTGGACCTCCTGGTCCCACCCAGACAGCTGGCCGCACACTGATCACATTGGACCCGCCATGGCCTTAGGTCGTCATCTCTTCCCAACTGCGGTTTTCAGGCTCCAGAACCTAGACCTTATCTCCAACCACTGCCCAGGGTTGAAAATGATGCAGAAATCAGAACTCTTTCCCCATGGCAAGAAACCTTGTGCTTGGCATGTTGTCCAACGTTCAGTGTAGTTGAAACAAGCATGGCCCATGAAGCCCAGCCCATGCTTGCGGGCCACATTGGTCACAAACACACATTGTGACCCTCAGCCTGAGCCCAGTCCTCAGGTAAGGCCTCTCAGGGCCTATATGAAGAGACAGCATATTGGGCTTGCCATGCCCCTAGGCCCCAATTTTTAACCATAGTTCGGGGTGACCCTTCACTCTTCCCCAGGGCTCTGCTTTGGAATTCCTCTCTTGGTGGGACACCTGAGGTAACAAACCTGAAAGGAGTCCTCCCATCCCACAGATTGACGAAAAACAATTGGGATCGGGCCAAATCCACAGAAAGAAAGATTCGTCCATGGCCCATGAGACCTCCCCAACATTCCACGGCCATCGCTGAAACAAAATCCAGAGACAAAAGCCTGAGCAAGCGCCTCAGACTCGCTCATTCTTCATATCCTGAAGAGTTCTTCTCATGGTTTGTAGATCGGGCGTGCCATACCTACGTCCCCAAACTTAAGCTGAGTTTGTGTTTTCAGTCTTCTGTCCTCAAAGTCCTGGGCCACACTCCCTCCAGGCTGGGGCCCCTGGAGCCACACATTAGGACTGCCCCCACCTAATCCATGGGAATTCTGCCCATTCCATTGTCAAAAATCGTACAAATTAGGAGAACCCTCCAAAGTCCCTGAGGCCATCCCAATAGTGTATGTCGCCCGGGACAAAAAAGGGCGGTTGATACCAGCTGAGCATCTTCCTCCACTCATCTACCTCCACTCATACCAAGAAGATTGAACCAGACAGGACCCGAGGCCATTATCGGATCCATTGCTTTGGTTTACAGGCATGTCTCCTCAAAAGCCTGAATTCCAATACCAGCAGAGGGGATTTCCTGAGGCACCCATCAGAACAAATCTCGTCTCCACAAGGAAACTTGTGCATGGGAGCTATGCGAAAGCTTAGGAGAATACTTCAGGGTCCCGGTGCCACCTCCCCATTCCAAGGCCCTCATGGACACAAACACATATTAGGACCCATCCTCTGGAAAGTGCATTTCAACTCAGCCACCCCGGTTGCTCCCGCAGATCCATTAGATCTAAACTGTCTTGTTGCTAGGAGACAATTGGATGGCGAGGCGGACTTCCCAGGCATCCATCCTCGAACGGTGCTCTGGAGTCATTCCATATGGGATGTCCTGGAGCTGTCCAACAGGTCTCAATTGTCCCGCAGAAGGAATCCTTGAAGGGGGCATCCCACATCTCCCAACGTGGAAAACCTCCATGGCCTCGAGATTCCGCTCCCTTCATGAAGGGGCCGTCATGCACAGAAACTCCAACCTGAGCCAACGTCGGATCCTCGCCCTGACTTCAGATGCATGAGATATTGGTTCAGATCTGCAGGGGGTACCTGCCGTGCCCTCACCCTGAATCCGAAGTCTAGCTTGTGTTCTCAGACTTCCGTCCTCACTCTCCTGGCCCCGAAGCCCTCATGTTTGGCAATTACGGACCGACAATGAAGCACTCTGCCTGCCCTCTAGAAAAAATATATTGCCTAATGAGCTGCCCAGGCAGCTTAAATGAAGATAAACCTACACGGCACTCGAATGTACCCAAATTATATAGTCTAACCTGGGCACTAATGCACTGTCTGACACAACCTGAGCCCGGACCTGCTGACCAACACCCAGACAGCTGACTGCACCCTGAGCACATCAGACCCGCCCTGGCCTTAGGTCATCATCTCTTCCCTACCTCAGTTTTCAGGCTTCAGAACCTAGACCTTATCTCCAATCACTGCCCACGGGTGACTGTGATGCAGAAATCAGAACTCTTCCTGACCCATGGCAAGAAACCTTGTGGTTGGCATGTTGTCCAACGTTCAGTGTAGGAGAAAACAGCATTCACCCTGAGGCCCCGCCCATTCTTGAGTGTGACGAGAGCATAAACACGCATTGTGACCTCAGCGTGAGTCCTGTCCTCTAGTAAGTCCTCTCAGTGGCTGGACCATTAGATGTCATAATGGGCTTGACTTGTCCCTATCCCCAATTTTAACCAGATTTCTGGTTGTCCAGTCGCCCCACCCCAGAACTCTATTCTGGAATCCCTCATTTGGTGGGACATCTGAGGTTGAAAAACAAAATGAAACAAATCGACAACAACAACAAAAAAACGGACTTCTTCCATCCCCAGAATGACCGCAAACTCTTTGGACGGGACCGAACCCCCAGAGAATAAGACTCGTCCATTTCCCATGATGTCACCCGGCAATTTCACGACCATGAGTGACACGATATCCAGAGACAAAAAATTGAGCAAGAGCCTCACACTCGCCCTTTTTTCATATCCCGAAGTGTTCTGCTCATGGTCTGTTGATCAGTCCTGCCATACCTATGACCCAAAACATGAGCCGAGTTTGTGTTTTCAGACAACTGTCCAAACAGCTCTGGCCTACACACCCTACAGGCTCAGGGCCCTGCAGCCAAACCTGAGGACTGTACTTGCCCTCTCCAAGGGAATTGTATGTGCCCATTCCAATGGCCACAACCCTACTAATAGGATAACCTCCAAAGTCCCTGAGGCCATCCCAAGAGTTGTGGCTTCCCAGGACAAACAGGGGCAATCTGAGCCCATCTGAGCACCTACCTGCACTCAGACCCCTAGACTGATGTCCCCAGAGGTAAAAAGGAACGAACAGGCCCCTAGGCACTAATCGGATCCATTGCTTTGCTTTCCAGGAAACTCTCCTTAGAATCCTGGATTTCAATACCAGCATATGGCTGTTTCTTGACTCACCCATCAGAACAAATCTCATCTACACATGGGAAACATGCACGTTGGAGCTGTGTCAAAGCCTCTGTTTAGGAGAACCCTTCAGGGCCCCAGGGCCACCGCTTCATTCCAAGGTCTCTATAGACACAAAAACATATTAGGACACATCCACAGGAGAGTCCATTTCAACTCAGCCTCCTCGGTTGCCCCCCACATCCAGCAGATCTAACCTGTCTTGTTGCTTGGAGACAATTAGAATGCGAGGTGGGCTACCCAGCCATCCGTCCTTAGAACCCTGCTCGGCATCGTTGGCCTGGAGCCAACCAACAGTTCTCAATTGTCCTGCAGAAGAATCTTTGCAGTTTGGAGCTTCTCACAACTCCCATCGTGGGAAAACCCCCATGTCCTCGTGATCCAACCCCCTTCAAGAAAGGGCCATCAGGGCAGAAAGTCCAACCTGAGCGATCGTCTGATCCTTGCCCTGACTTCAGATGCACGAGATCTCTATTGAGGTCTGTAGATTGTGCCTGCCATATCCTCACCCAGAAACCTAGTCCTAGCTTGGGTTCTCAGACTCCGTCCTCAGACTACTGGCCCACAAGCCCTCCAGTTTGGCAATCCAGAACTACAATGCCGCACTCTGCCTGCCCTACAGAAGTAAAACATTGCCCTCAGGGCTACCCCGAAACCCCAAATGAGGATCAACCTGCACGGCAATCGGCTGTACCCCAAACATAGAGGCTGACCTGGGCACTATTTCCCCTTCTGACCCAGCCTGAGCCTGGACCTCCTGGTCCCACCCAGACAGCTGGCCGCACACTGAGCACATCGGACCCGCCATGGCCTTAGGTCGTCATCTCTTCCCAACTGCGGTTTTCAGGCTCCAGAACCTAGACCTTATCTCCAACCACTGCCCAGGGTTGAAAATGATGCAGAAATCAGAACTCTTTCCCCATGGCAAGAAACCTTGTGCTTGGCATGTTGTCCTACGTTCAGTGTAGTTGAAACAAGCATGGCCCATGAGGCCCAGCCCATGCTTGCGGGCCACATTGGTCACAAACACACATTGTGACCCTCAGCCTGAGCCCAGTCCTCAGGTAAGGCCTCTCAGGGCCTATATGAAGAGACAGCATATTGGGCTTGCCATGCCCCTAGGCCCCAATTTTTAACCATAGTTCGGGGTGTCCCTTCACTCTTCCCCAGGGCTCTGCTTTGGAATTCCTCTCTTGGTGGGACACCTGAGGTAACAAACCTGAAAGGAGTCCTCCCATCACACAGATTGACGAAAAACAATTGCGATCGTGCCAAATCCACAGAGAGGAAGATTCTTCCATGGCCCATGAGACCTCCCCAACATTCCACGGCCATCGCTGAAACAAAATCCAGAGACAAAAGCCTGAGCAAGCGCCTCAGACTCGCTCATTCTTCATATCCTGAAGAGTTCTTCTCATGGTTTGTAGATCGGGCGTGACATACCTACGTACCCAAACTTAAGCTGAGTTTGTGTTTTCAGTCTTCTGTCCTCAAAGTCCTGGGCCACACTCCCTCCAGGCTGGGGCCCCTGGAGCCACACATAAGGACTGCCCCCACCCAATCCATGGGAATTCTGCCCATTCCATTGTCAAAAATCGTACAAATTAGGAGAACCCTCCAAAGTCCCTGAGGCCATCCCAATAGTGTATGTCGCCCGGGACAAAAAAGGGCGGTTGATACCAGCTGAGCATCTTCCTCCACTCATCTACCTCCACTCATACCAAGAAGATTGAACCAGACAGGACCCGAGGCCATTATCGGATCCATTGTTTTGGTTTACAGGCATGTCTCCTCAAAAGCCTGGATTCCAATACCAGCAGAGGGGATTTCCTGAGGCACCCATCAGAACAAATCTCGTCTCCACAAGGAAACTTGTGCATGGGAGCTATGCCAAAGCTTAGGAGAATACTTCAGGGTCCCGGTGCCACCTCCCCATTCCAAGGCCCTCATGGACACAAACACACATTAGGACCCATCCTCTGGAAAGTGCATTTCAACTCAGCCACCCCGGTTGCTCCCGCAGATCCATTAGATCTAAACTGTCTTGTTGCTAGGAGACAATTGGAAGGCGAGGCGGACTTCCCAGGCATCCACCCTCGAACGGTGCTCTGGAGTCATTCCATACGGGATGTCCTGGAGCTGTCCAACAGGTCTCAATTGTCCCGCAGAAGGAATCCTTGAAGGGGGCATCCCACATCTCCCAACGTGGAAAACCTCCATGGCCTCGAGATTCCGCTCCCTTCATGAAGGGGCCGTCATGCACAGAAACTCCAACCTGAACCAACGTCGGATCCTCGCCCTGACTTCAGATGCATGAGATATTTGTTCAGATCTGCAGGGGGTACCTGCCGTGCCCTCACCCTGAATCCGAAGTCTAGCTTGTGTTCTCAGACTTCCGTCCTCACTCTCCTGGCCCCGAAGCCCTCATGTTTGGCAATTCCGGACCGACAATGAAGCACTCTGCCTGCCCTCTAGAAAAAATATATTGCCTAATGAGCTGCCGAGGCAGCTTAAATGAAGATAAACCTACACGGCACTCGAATGTACCCAAATTATATAGTCTAACCTGGGCACTAATGCACTGTCTGACACAACCTGAGCCCGGACCTGCTGACAAACACCCAGACAGCTGACCGCACCCCGAGCACTTCAGACCCGCCCTGGCCTTAGGTCATCATCTCTTCCCTACCTCAGTTTTCAGGCTTCAGAACCTAGACCTTATCTCCAATCACTGCCCACGGGTGACTGTGATGCAGAAATCAGAACTCTTCCTGACCCATGGCAAGAAACCTTGTGGTTGGCATGTTGTCCAACGTTCAGTGTAGGAGAAAACAGCATTCACCCTGAGGCCACGCCCATTCTTGAGTGCGACGAGAGCATAAACACGCATTGTGACCTCAGCGTGAGTCCTGTCCTCTAGTAAGTACTCTCAGTGGCTGGACCATTAGATGTCATAATGGGCTTGACATGACCCTAGTCCCCAATTTTTAACCAGATTTCTGGTTGTCCAGTCGCCCCACACCAGGGCTCTACTCTGGAATCACTCATTTGGTGGGACATCTGAGGTTGAAAAACAAAATGAAACAAATCGACAACAACAACAAAAAAACGGACTTCTTCCATCCCCAGAATGACCGCAAACTCTTTGGACGGGACCGAACCCCCAGAGAGTAAGACTCGTCCATTTCCCATGATGTCACCCGGCAATTTCACGACCATGAGTGACACGATATCCAGAGACAAAAACTTGAGAAAGAGCCTCACACTCGCCCTTTTTTCATATCCGGAAGTATTCTGCTCATGGTCTGTAGATCAGTCCTGCCATACCTATGACCCAAAACATGAGCCGAGTTTGTGTTTTCAGACAACTGTCCAAACAGCTCTGGCCTACACACCCTACAGGCTCAGGGCCCTGGAGCCAAACCTGAGGACTGTACTTGCCCTCTCCAAGGGAATTGTATGTGCCCATTCCAATGGCAACAACCCTACTAATAGGATAACCTCCAAAGTCCCTGAGGCCATCCCAAGAGTTGTGGCTTTCCAGGACAAACAGGGGCAATCTGAGCCCATCTGAGCACCTACCTGCACTCAGACCCCTAGACTGATGTCCCCAGTGGTAAAGAGGAACGAACAGGCCCCTAGGCACTAATCGGATCCATTGCTTTGCTTTCCAGGAAACTCTCCTCAGAATCCTGGATTTCAATACCAGCATATGGCAGTTTCTTGACTCACCCATCAGAACAAATCTCATCTACACATGGGAAACATGCACGTTGGAGCTGTGTCAAAGCCTCTGTTTAGGAGAACCCTTCAGGGCCCCAGGGCCACCGCTTCATTCCAAGGTCTCTATAGACACAAAAACATATTAGGACACATCCACAGGAGAGTCCATTTCAACTCAGCCTCCTCGGTTGCCCCCCACATCCAGCAGATCTAACCTGTCTTGTTGCTTGGAGACAATTAGAATGCGAGGTGGGCTACCCAGCCATCCGTCCTTAGAACCCTGCTCGGCATCGTTGGCCTGGAGCCAACCAACAGTTCTCAATTGTCCTGCAGAAGAATCTTTGCAGTTTGGAGCTTCTCACAACTCCCATCGTGGGAAAACCCCCATGTCCTCGTGATCCAACCCCCTTCAAGAAAGGGCCATCAGGGCAGAAAGTCCAACCTGAGCGATCGTCTGATCCTTGCCCTGACTTCAGATGCACGAGATCTCTATTGAGGTCTGTAGATTGTGCCTGCCATATCCTCACCCAGAAACCTAGGCCTAGCTTGGGTTCTCAGACTCCGTCCTCAGACTACTGGCCCACAAGCCCTCCAGTTTGGCAATCCAGAACTACAATGCCGCACTCTGCCTGCCCTACAGAAGTAAAACATTGCCCTCAGGGCTACCCCGAAACCCCAAATGAGGATCAACCTGCACGCCAATCGGCTGTACCCCAAACATAGAGGCTGACCTGGGCACTATTTCCCCTTCTGACCCAGCCTGAGCCTGGACCTCCTGGTCCCACCCAGACAGCTGGCCGCACACTGAGCACATCGGACCCGCCATGGCCTTAGGTCGTCATCTCTTCCCAACTGCGGTTTTCATGCTCCAGAACCTAGACCTTATCTCCAACCACTGCCCAGGGTTGAAAATGATGCAGAAATCAGAACTCTTTCCCCATGGCAAGAAACCTTGTGCTTGGCATGTTGTCCAACGTTCAGTGTAGTTGAAACAAGCATGGCCCATGAGGCCCAGCCCATGCTTGCGGGCCACATTGGTCAAAAACACACATTGTACCCTCAGCCTGAGCCCAGTCCTCAGGTAAGGCCTCTCAGGGCCTATATGAAGAGACAGCATATTGGGCTTGCCATGCCCCTAGGCCCCAATTTTTAACCATAGTTCGGGGTGTCCCTTCACTCTTCCCCAGGGCTCTGCTTTGGAATTCCTCTCTTGGTGGGACACCTGAGGTAACAAACCTGAAAGGAGTCCTCCCATCCCACAGATTGACGAAAAACAATTGCGAGCGGGCCAAATCCACAGAGAGGAAGATTCTTCCATGGCCCATGAGACCTCCCCAACATTCCACGGCCGTCGCTGAAACAAAATCCAGAGACAAAAGCCTGAGCAAGCGCCTCAGACTCGCTCATTCTTCATATCCTGAAGAGTTCTTCTCATGGTTTGTAGATCGGGCGTGCCATACCTACGTCCCCAAACTTAAGCTGAGTTTGTGTTTTCAGTCTTCTGTCCTTAAAATCCTGGGCCACACTCCCTCCAGGCTGGGGCCCCTGGAGCCACACATTAGGACTGCCCCCACCCAATCCATGGGAATTCTGCCCATTCCATTGTCAAAAATCGTACAAATTAGGAGAACCCTCCAAAGTCCCTGAGGCCATCCCAATAGTGTATGTCGCCCGGGACAAAAAAGGGCGGTTGATACCAGCTGAGCATCTTCCTCCACTCATCTACCTCCACTCATACCAAGAAGATTGAACCAGACAGGACCCGAGGCCATTATCGGATCCATTGCTTTGGTTTACAGGCATGTCTCCTCAAAAGCTTGGATTCCAATACCAGCAGAGGGGATTTCCTGAGGCACCCATCAGAACAAATCTCGTCTCCACAAGGAAACTTGTGCATGGGAGCTATGCCAAAGCTTAGGAGAATACTTCAGGGTCCCGGTGCCACCTCCCCATTCCAAGGCCCTCATGGACACAAACACATATTAGGACCCATCCTCTGGAAAGTGCATTTCAACTCAGCCACCCCGGTTGCTCCCGTAGATCCATTAGATCTAAACTGTCTTGTTGCTAGGAGACAATTGGAAGGCGAGGCGGACTTCCCAGGCATCCATCCTCGAACGGTGCTCTGGAGTCATTCCATATGGGATGTCCTGGAGCTGTCCAACAGGTCTCAATTGCCCCGCAGAAGGAATCCTTGAAGGGGGCATCCCACATCTCCCAACGTGGAAAACCTCCATGGCCTTGAGATTCCGCTCCCTTCATGAAGGGGCAGTCATGCACAGAAACTCCAAACTGAGCCAACGTCGGATCCTCGCCCTGACTACAGATTCATGAGATATTGGTTCAGATCTGCAGGGGGTACCTGCCGTGCCCTCACCCTGAATCCGAAGTCTAGTTTGTGTTCTCAGACTTCCGTCCTCACTCTCCTGGCCCCGAAGCCCTCATGTTTGGCAATTCCGGACCGACAATGAAGCACTCTGCCTGCCCTCTAGAAAAAATATATTGCCTAATGAGCTGACCAGGCAGCTTAAATGAAGATAAACCTACACGGCACTCGAATGTACCCAAATTATATAGTCTAACCTGGGCACTAATGCACTGTCTGACACAACCTGAGCCCGGACCTGCTGACCAACACCCAGACAGCTGACCGCACCCTGAGCACATCAGACCCGCCCTGGCCTTAGGTCATCATCTCTTCCCTACCTCAGTTTTCAGGCTTCAGAACCTAGACCTTATCTCCAATCACTGCCCACGGGTGACTGTGATGCAGAAATTAGAACTCTTCCTGATCCATGGCAAGAAACCTTGTGGTTGGCCTGTTGTCCAACGTTCAGTGTAGGAGAAATCAGCATTCCCCATGAGGCCCCGCCCATTTTTGAGTGCGACGAGAGCATAAACACGCATTGTGACCTCAGCGTGAGTCCTGTCCTCTAGTAAGTCCTCTCAGTGGCTGGACCATTAGATGTCATAATGGGCTTGACATGTCCCTAGTCCCCAATTTTTAACCAGATTTCTGGTTGTCCAGTCGCCCCACCCCAGGGCTCTACTCTGGAATCCCTCATTTGGAGGGACATCTGAGGTTGAAAAACAAAATGAAACAAATCGACAACAACAACAAAAAAACGGACTCTTCCATCCCCAGAATGACCGCAAACTCTTTGGACGGGACCGAACCCCCAGAGAGTAAGACTCGTCCATTTCCCATGAAGTCACCCGGCAATTTCACGACCATGAGTGACACGATATCCAGAGACAAAAACTTGAGCAAGAGCCTCACACTCGCCCTTTTTTCATATCCCGAAGTGTTCTCCTCATGGTCTGTAGATCAGTCCTGCCATACCTATGACCCAAAACATGAGCCGAGTTTGTGTTTTCAGACAACTGTCCAAACAGCTCTGGCCTACACACCCTACAGGCTCAGGGCCCTGGAGCCAAACCTGAGGACTGTACTTGCCCTCTCCAAGGGAATTGTATGTGCCCATTCCAATGGCCACAACCCTACTAATAGGATAACCTCCAAAGTCCCTGAGGCCATCCCAATAGTTCTGGCTTCCCAGGACAAACAGGGGGCAATCTGAGACCATCTGAGCACCTACCTGCACTCAGATCCGTAGACTGATGTCCCCAGAGGTAAAAAGGAACGAACAGGCCCCTAGGCACTAATCGGATCCATTGCTTTGGTTTCCAGGAAACTCTCCTCAGAGGCCTGGATTTCAATACCAGCATATGGCTGTTTCTTGACTCACCCATCAGAACAAATCTCATCTACACATGGGAAACATGCACGTTGGAGCTGTGTCAAAGCCTCTGTTTAGGAGAACCCTTCAGGGCCCCAGGGCCACCGCTTCATTCCAAGGTCTCCATAGACACAAAAACATATTAGGACACATCCACAGGAGAGTCCATTTCAACTCAGCCTCCTCGGTTGCCCCCCACATCCAGCAGATCTAACCTGTCTTGTTGCTTGGAGACAATTGGAATGCGAGGTGGGTTACCCAGCCTTCCGTCCTTAGAACCCTGCTCGGAATCGTTGGCCTGGAGCCAACCAACAGGTCTCAAATGTCCTGCAGAAGAATCTTTGCAGTTTGGAGCTTCTCACAACTCCCATCGTGGGAAAACCCCCATGTCCTCGTGATCCAACCCCCTTCAAGAAAGGGCCATCAGGGCAGAAAGTCCAACCTGAGCGATCGTCTGATCCTTGCCCTGACTTCAGATGCACGAGATCTCTATTGAGGTCTGTAGATTGTGCCTGCCATATCCTCACCCAGAAACCTAGGCCTAGCTTGGGTTCTCAGATTCCGTCCTCAGACTACTGGCCCACAAGCCCTCCAGTTTGGCAATCCAGAACTACAATGCCGCACTCTGCCTGCCCTACAGAAGTAAAACATTGCCCTCAGGGCTACCCCGAAACCCCAAATGAGGATCAACCTGCACGCCATTCGGCTGTACCCCAAACATAGAGGCTGACCTGGGCACTATTTCCCCTTCTGACCCAGCCTGAGCCTGGACCTCCTGGTCCCACCCAGACAGCTGGCCGCACACTGAGCACATCGGACCCGCCATGGCCTTAGGTCGTCATCTCTTCCCAACTGCGGTTTTCAGGCTCCAGAACCTAGACCTTATCTCCAACCACTGCCCAGGGTTGAAAATGATGCAGAAATCAGAACTCTTTCCCCATGGCAAGAAACCTTGTGCTTGGCATGTTGTCCAACGTTCAGTGTAGTTGAAACAAGCGTGGCCCATGAGGCCCAGCCCATGCTTGCGGGCCACATTGGTCACAAACACACATTGTGACCCTCAGCCTGAGCCCAGTCCTCAGGTAAGGCCTCTCAGGGCCTATATGAAGAGACAGCATATTGGGCTTGCCATGCCCCTAGGCCCCAATTTTTAACCATAGTTCGGGGTGTCCCTTCACTCTTCCCCAGGGCTCTGCTTTGGAATTCCTCTTTTGGTGGGACACCAGAGGTAACAAACCTGAAAGGAGTCCTCCCATCCCACAGATTGACGAAAAACAATTGGGATCGGGCCAAATCCACAGAGAGGAAGATTCGTCCATGGCCCATGAGACCTCCCCAACATTCCACGGCCATCGCTGAAACAAAATCCAGAGACAAAAGCCTGAGCAAGCGATTCAGACTCGCTCATTCTTCATATCCTGAAGAGTTCTTCTCATGGTTTTTAGATCGGGCGTGCCATACCTACGTCACCAAACTTAAGCTGAGTTTGTGTTTTCAGTCTTCTGTCCTCAAAGTCCTGGGCCACACTCCCTCCAGGCTGGGGCCCCTGGACCCACACATTAGGACTGCCCCCACCCAATCCATGGGAATTCTGCCCATTCCATTGTCAAAAATCGTACAAATTAGGAGAACCCTCCAAAGTCCCTGAGGCCATCCCAATAGTGTAGGTCGCCCGGGACAAAAAAGGGCGGTTGATACCAGCTGAGCATCTTCCTCCAATCATCTACCTCCACTCATACCAAGAAGATTGAACCAGACAGGACCCGAGGCCATTATCGGATCCATTGCTTTGGTTTACAGGCATGTCTCCTCAAAAGCCTGGATTTCAATACCAGCAGAGAGAATTTCCTGAGGCACCCATCAGAACAAATCTCGTCTCCACAAGGAAACTTGTGCATGGGATCTATGCCAAAGCTTAGGAGAATACTTCAGGGTCCCGGTGCCACCACCCCATTCCAAGGCCCTCATGGACACAAACACACATTAGGACCCATCCTCTGGAAAGTGCATTTCAACTCAGCCACCCCGGTTGCTCCCGCAGATCCATTAGATTTAAACTGTCTTGTTGCTAGGAGATAATTGGAAGGCGAGGCGGACTTCCCAGGCATCCATCCTCGAACGGTGCTCTGGAGTCATTCCATATGGGATGTCCTGGAGCTGTCCAACAGGTCTCAATTGTCCCGCAGAAGGAATCCTTGAAGGGGGCATCCCACATCTCCCAACGTGGAAAACCTCCATGGCCTCGAGATTCCGCTCCCTTCATGAAGGGGCCTTCATGCACAGAAACTCCAACCTTAGTCAACGTCGGATCCTCGTGCTGACTTCAGATGCTTGAGATATTGGTTCAGATCTGCAGGGGGTACCTGCAGTGCACTCGGCCAGAAGCCCAAGTCGAGCTTGTGTTCTCAGGCTTCTGTCCTCACACTCCTGGCCCAGAAGCCCTCAAGTTTGGCCATTCCGGACCTACAAGGCAGCACTCTGCCTGCCCTCTAGAAAAAATATTTTCCCTAATGAGCTGCCTGGACACCTCAAATGAGGATAAACCTACAAGGTACTCGAATGTACCCATATTATATAGTCTAACCTGGGCACTAATGCACTGTCTGACACAACCTGAGCCAGAACCTCCTGACCAACACCCAGGCAGCTGACCACACAGTGAGCCTATCAGACCCGCCATGGCCTTAGGTGGTCATCTCTTACCAACAGCGGTTTTTCGGGCTTCAGAACCTAGGCCTTATCTCCAACCACAGTCCATGGTTGAAAATGATGCAGAAATCAGAACACTTTTCCCATGGTTAGAGACCTTGTGATTGGCAAGTTGTCCAAAGTCCAGTGTAGTTGAAACCAGTGTGGCCCATGAGGCCCCGCCCTTGCTCGCAAAACCACATTGGTCACAAACACACATTGTGACCCTCAGCCTGAGCCCAGTCCTCAAGTACGGCCTCTCAGTGGCTGGATGAAGAGACAGCATATTGGGCGTGCCATGCCCCAAGGCCCCAATTTTTAAACATAGTTTGGGTTGTCCCTTCACTCTTCCCCAGCGCTCTGTTTTGGAATTCCTCTTATGTTCGGACACCTGAGGTAATAAACCTGAAAGGAGACCTCCCATTCCACAGATTGACGAAAAACAATTGGGACTGGGCCAAATCCACAGAGAGGAAGATTCGTCCATGGGCCATGAGGCCTCCCCAAATTCCACGGCCATCATTGATACAAAATCCAAAGACAAAAGCCTGAGCAAGTACCTCAGACTCGCTCTTTCTTCATATCCTGAAGAGTTCTTCTCATGGTTTGTAGATTACGCCTGCCATACCTACGTCCCCAAACCTAAGCTGAGTTTCTGTTTTCAATCTTCTGTCCTCAAAGTCCTGGGCCACACACCCTCCAGGCTGGGGCGCCAGGAGCCACACATTAGGACTGTGCCTACCCAATCCATGGGAATTCTGCCCATTCCATTGTCCCAAATCGTACAAATTAGGAGAACCCTCCAAAGTCCCCGAGGCCCTCCCAATAGTGTATGTCTCCGGGGACAAACAGGGCGGTCTGACACCAGGTGATCATCTACCTCCACTCATTCCATAGATGGAGAACCCCAGAGAAGAAGATTGAACCAGACAGGACCCTAGGCCATAATCGGGTCCATTGCTTTGGTTTACAGGCATGTGTCCTCAAAAGCCTGGATTCCAATACCAGCATAAGGGGTTTCCTGAGGCACCCATCAGAAAAAATCTCGTCTCCACAAGGAAACTTTTGCATGGGAGCTATGTCAAAAGCTTAGGAGAATACTTCAGGGTCCCGGTGCCACCGCCCTAATCCAAGGCCCTCATGGACACAACACACATTAGGCCCCATCCTCAGGAAAATCCATTTCAACTCTGCCACCTCGGTTGCTCCCACAGAGCCACCGATCTCAACTCTATTGTTGCTAGGAGACAATTGTAATGCGAGGCGGGCTTCCCTGGCATCCATCCTCCAACGGTGCTCTGGAGTCATTCCATATGGGATGTCCTGGAGCTGCCCAACAGGTCTCAATTGTCCCACAGAAGGAATCCTTGAAGAGGGCATCCATAAACTCCCAACGTGGGAAAACCTCCATGGCCTTGAGATTCCTCTCCGTTCATGAAGGGGCAGGCATGCACAGAAACTCCAACCTGAGCCAACGTCTGATCCTCGCCTTGGCTTCAGATGCTTGAGATATTGGATCCGATCTGCAGGGGGTACATGCCGTGCCCTTGGCCTGAAGCCCAATCTAGCTTGTGTTCTCAGACTTCTGTCCTCACAATCCTGGCCCAGAAGCTCTCAAGTTTGGCAATTCCGGACCCACAATGCAGCACTCTGCCTGCCCTCTAGAAAAAACATCTTGCCTAATGAGCTGCCCAGGAACCTAAAAGGGGGATAAACCTACACGGCACTCGACTGTTCCCAAATTATATAGTCTAACCTGGTCACTAATGCACTGTCTGACACACCCTGAGCTAGAACCTCCTGACCAAAACCCAGGCAGATGAATGCACACTGAGCGTATGAGACCCACCATGGCCTTAGGTCGTCATCTCTTCCCAACTGCGATTTTTGAGGCTTCAGAACCTAGACCTTATCTCCAACCACCGCCCAGGGTTGAAAATGATGCAGAAATCAGAACACCTTCCCCATGGCAAGAGACCTTGTGATTGGCATGTTGTCCAAATCCAGTGTAGTTGAAACCAGTGTGGCCCATAAGGCCCCGCCCATGCTCGCAGGCCATATTGGTCACAAACTCACATTGTGACCCTCAGCATGAGCCCAGTCCTCAAGTCAGGCCTCTCAGTGGCTGGATGAAGAGACAGCATATTGGGCCTGCCATGCCCCTAGTCCCCAATTTTTAACCATAGTTTGGGTTGTCCCTTCACTCTTTCCCAAGGCTCTGCTTTGGAATTCCTCTTTTGTTCGGACACCTGAGTTAATAAACAGGAAAGGAGACCTCCCATCCTACAGATTGACGAAAAACAATTGGGACCGGGCCAAATCCACAGAGAGGAAGATTCGTCCATGGCCCATGAGGCCTCCCCACATTCCACGGCCATTGTTGATATAAAATGCAGAGGCAAAACCTGATCAAGTGCCTCAGACTCGCTCTTTCTTCATATCCTGAAGAGTTCTTCTCATGGTTTGTAGATTGGGCCTGCATACCTACGTCCCCAAACCTGAGCTGAGTTTGTGTTTTTGGAATACTGTCCTCAAAGTCCTTTGCCACACATCCTCCAGGCTGGGTCCCCTGGAGCCACCCATTAGGACTGTACCTACCTAATCCATGGGAATTCTTCTCATCCATTGTCCAAAATCGTACAAATTAGGAGAACTCTCCAAAGTCCCCGAGGCCATCCCAATAGTGTAGGTTTCCGGGGACAAACAAGGGCGGTCTGACACCAGGTGAGCATCTACCTCCACTCATACCATACATGGATTTCCCCAGAGAAGAAGATTGAACCAGACAGTACGCTAGGCCATAATCAGATCCATTGCTTTGGTTTACAGGCATATCTCCTCAAAAGCCTGGATTCCAATACAAGCATAAGTGGTTTGCTGAGGCACCCATCAGAACAAATCTCGTCTCCACAAGGAAACTTGTGCATGGGATCTATGTCAAAAGCTTAGGAGAATACTACAGGGTCCCGGTGCCACCGCCCCATTCCAAGGCCCTCATGGACACAAACACACATTAGGCCCCATTCTCAGGAAAGTCTATTTCAACTAAGCCACCCAGGTTGCTCCCGCAGAGTCATCCGATCTCAAATGTATTGTTGCTAGGAGACAATTGGAATGCGAGGCGGGCTTCCCTGGCATCCATCTTCCAACGGTGCTCTGGAGTTATTCCATATGGGATGTCCTGGAGCTGCCCAACATGTCTCAATTGTCCCCAGAAGGAATCCTTGAAGGGGGCATCCCATAACTCCCAACATGGGAAAAACTCCATGGCCTTGAGATTCCGCTCCGTTCATGAAGGGGCAGTCATGCACAGAAACTCCAACCTGCGCCAACGTCTGATCCTCGCCGTGACTTCAGATGTATGAGATATTGGTTCAGATCTGCAGGGGGTACCTGCCGCGCCCTCGGCCTGATGTCCAAGTCAACTTGTGTTCTCAAACTTTTGTCCTCACACTCCTGGCCGAGAAGACCGCAAGTTTGGCAATTCCGGACCCACAATGCAGCACTCTGCCTGCACTCTAGAAAAAATATCTTGCCTAATGAGCCCCCCAGGCACCTTTAATGTGGATAAACCTACACGGCACTCGACTGTACCCAAATTATATAGTCTAACCTGAGCTCTAATGCACTCTCTGACACAACCTGAGCCTGAACCTCCAGATCAACATCCAGGCAGCTGACCACACACTGAGCACATCAGAGCCGCCATGGCCTTAGGTCATCATCTCTACCCAACTGCGGTTTTCAGGCTTCAGAACCTAGTCCTTATCTCCAATCATTGCCCAGGGTTGAAAATGATGCAGAAATCACACCTTCCCCATGGAAAGAGACCTTGTGATTGGCATGTTGTCCAAAGTCCCGTGTAGTTGAAATTAGTGTGGCCCATGAGGCCCCGCCCATGCTCGCGGGCCACATAGGTCACAAACACACATTGTGACCCTCAGCCTGAACCATGTCCTCAAGTAAGGGCACTCAGTGGCTGGATGAAGAGACAGCATATTGGGCGTGCCATGCCCCTAGGCCCCAATTTTTAACCATAGTTTGGTTTGTCCCTTCACTCTTCCCCAGGTCTCTGCTTTGGAATTCCTCTTTTGTTCGGACACTTGAGGTAATAAACCTGAAAGGAGACCTCCCATCCCACAGATTGACGAAAAACAATTGCGACCGGGCCAAAACCACAGAGAGGAAGATTCGTCCATGGCCCATGAGGCCTCCCCACATTCCACGGCCATCGTTGATACAAAATACAGATACAAAAGCCTGAGCAAGTGCCTCAGACTCGCTCTTTCTTCATATCCTGAAGAGTTCTTCTCATGGTTTGTAGATTGGGCCTGCCATTCCTACGTCCCCAAACCTAAGCTGAGTTTGTGTTTTCAGACTTCTGTCCTCAAAGTCCTGGGCCAAACACCCTCCAGGCTGGGGCCCCTGGAGCCACACATTAGGACTGTGCCTACCCAATCTATGGGAATTCTGCCCATTCCATTGTCCAAAATCGTACAAATTAGGAGAACTCTCCAAAGTCCCAGGGGCCATCCCAAAAGTGTAGGACTCCGGGGACAAACAAGGGTGGTCTACAACAGGTGAACATCTACCTCCACTCATTCCATAGATGGATATCCCCAGAGAAGAAGATTGAACCAGACAGGACCCTAGGCCATAATTGGATCCATTGCTTTGGTTTGCAGGCATGTCTCCTCAAAAGCCTGGTATCAAATACGATCGTAAGGGGTTTCCGGAGGCACCGATCAAAACAAATCTAGTCTCCACAAGGAAACTTGTGCATGGGAGCTATATCAAAAGCTTAGGAGAATACTTAGGGTCCCGGAACCACCGCCCCATTCCAAGGCCCTAATGGACACAAACACACATTAGGCCCCATCCTCAGGAAAGTCCATTTCAACTCAGCCACCCCGGTTGCTCCCACAGAGTCATCCGATTTCAACTGTCTTGTTGCTACGAGACAATTGGAATGCGAGGCAGGCTTCCCTGGCATCCATCCTCCAACTGTGCTCTGCAGTCATTCCATATGGGATGTCCTGGAGCTGCCCGACAGGTCTCAATTGTCCCGCAGAAGGAATCCTTGAAGGGGGCATCCCACAACTCCCAACGTGGGAAAACCTCCAGGCCCTTGAGATTCCGCTCCGTTCATGAAGGATAGTCATGCACAGAAACTCCAACCTGAGCCAACGTCTGATACTCGCCGTGATTTCAGATGCTTGAGATATTGGTTCAGATCTGCAGGGGGTACCTGCAGTGCCCTCGGCCAGAAGCCCAAGTCGAGCTTGTGCTCTCAGACTTCTGTCCTCACACTCCTGGCCCAGAAGCCCTCAAGTTTGGCAATTCCGGACCCACAATGCAGCACTCTGCCTGCCCTCTAG
This sequence comes from Mustela nivalis, assembly GCF_964662115.1. Lineage (NCBI taxonomy): Eukaryota > Metazoa > Chordata > Mammalia > Carnivora > Mustelidae > Mustela > Mustela nivalis. The sequence goes on from NW_028135629.1 coordinate 187,910, forward strand.
AAAAAATATCTTCCCTAATGAGCTGCCTGGACACCTCAAATGAGGATAAACCTACAAGGCGCTCGAATGTACCCAAATTATATAGTCTCACCTGGGCACTAATGCACTGTCTGACACAACCTGAGCCAGAACCTCCTGACCAACACCCAGGCAGCTGACCACACAGTGAGCCTATCAGACCCGCCATGCCCTTAGGTGGTCATCTCTTCCCAACAGCGGTTTTTCGGGCTTCAGAACCTAGGCCTTATCTCCAACCGCGGCCCATGGTTGAAAATGATGCAGAAATCAGAACACCCTTCCCATGGTTAGAGACCTTGTGATTGGCAAGTTGTCCAAAGTCCAGTGTAGTTGAAACCAGTGTGGCCCATGAGGCCCCGCCCATGCTCGCAAAACCACATTGGTCACAAACACACATTGTGACCCTCAGCCTGAGCCCAGTCCTCAAGTACGGCCTCTCAGTGGCTGGATGAAGAGACAGCATATTGGGCGTGCCATGCCCCTAGGCCCCAATTTTTAAACATAGTTTGGGTTGTCCCTTCACTCTTCCCCAGCGCTCTGTTTTGGAATTCCTCTTATGTTCGGACACCTGAGGTAATAAACCTGAAAGGAGACCTCCCATTCCACAGATTGACGAAAAACAATTGGGACTGGGCCAAATCCACAGAGAGGAAGATTCGTCCATGGGCCATGAGGCCTCCCCAAATTCCACGGCCATCATTGATACAAAATCCAAAGACAAAAGCCTGAGCAAGTACCTCAGACTCGCTCTTTCTTCATATCCTGAAGAGTTCTTCTCATGGTTTGTAGATTACGCCTGCCATACCTACGTCCCCAAACCTAAGCTGAGTTTCTGTTTTCAATCTTCTGTCCTCAAAGTCCTGGGCCACACACCCTCCAGGCTGGGGCGCCAGGAGCCACACATTAGGACTGTGCCTACCCAATCCATGGGAATTCTGCCCATTCCATTGTCCCAAATCGTACAAATTAGGAGAACCCTCCAAAGTCCCCGAGGCCCTCCCAATAGTGTATGTCTCCGGGACAAACAGGGCAGTCTGACAGCAGGTGATCATCTACCTCCACTCATTCCATAGATGGAGAACCCCAGAGGAGAAGATTGAACCAGACAGGACCCTAGGCTTTAATCGGGTCCATTGCTTTGGTTTACAGGCATGTGTCCTCAAAAGCCTGGATTCCAATACCAGCATAAGTGGTTTGCTGAGGCACCCATCAGAAAAAATCTCGTCTCCACAAGGAAACTTTTGCATGGGAGCTATGTCAAAAGCTTAGGAGAATACTTCAGGGTCCCGGTGCCACCGCCCTAATCCAAGGCCCTCATGGACACAACACACATTAGGCCCCATCCTCAGGAAAATCCATTTCAACTCAGCCACCTCGGTTTCTCCCACAGAGCCACCGATCTCAACTCTATTGTTGCTAGGAGACAATTGTAATGCGAGGCGGGCTTCCCTGGCATCCATCCTCCAACGGTGCTCTGGAGTCATTCCATATGGGATGTCCTGGAGCTGCCCAACAGGTCTCAATTGTCCCACAGAAGGAATCCTTGAAGAGGGCATCCATAAACTCCCAACGTGGGAAAACCTCCATGGCCTTGAGATTCCTCTCCGTTCATGAAGGGGCAGGCATGCACAGAAACTCCAACCTGAGCCAACGTCTGATCCTCGCCTTGGCTTCAGATGCTTGAGATATTGGATCTGATCTGCAGGGGGTACATGCCGTGCCCTCGGCCTGAAGCCCAAGTCTAGCTTGTGTTCTCAGACTTCTGTCCTCACACTCCTGGCCCAGAAGCTCTCAAGTTTGGCAATTCCGGACCCACAATGCAGCACTCTGCCTGCCCTCTAGAAAAAACATCTTGCCTAATGAGCTGCCCAGGAACCTAAAAGGGGGATAAACCTACACGGCACTCGACTGTACACAAATTATATAGTCTAACCTGGTCACTAATGCACTGTCTGACACACCCTGAGCTAGAACCTCCTGACCAAAACCCAGGCAGATGAATGCACACTGAGCGTATGAGACCCACCATGGCCTTAGGTCGTCATCTCTTCCCAACTGCGATTTTTCAGGCTTCAGAACCTAGACCTTATCTCCAACCACTGCCCAGGGTTGAAAATGATGCAGAAATCAGAACACCTTCCCCATGGCAAGAGACCTTGTGATTGGCATGTTGTCCAAATCCAGTGTAGTTGAAACCAGTGTGGCCCATAAGGCCCCGCCCATGCTCGCAGGCCATATTGGTCACAAACTCACATTGTGACCCTCAGCATGAGCCCAGTCCTCAAGTCAGGCCTCTCAGTGGCTGGATGAAGAGACAGCATATTGGGCCTGCCATGCCCCTAGTCCCCAATTTTTAACCATAGTTTGGGTTGTCCCTTCACTCTTTCCCAAGGCTCTGCTTTGGAATTCCTCTTTTGTTCGGACACCTGAGTTAATAAACAGGAAAGGAGACCTCCCATCCTACAGATTGACGAAAAACAATTGGGACCGGGCCAAATCCACAGAGAGGAAGATTCGTCCATGGCCCATGAGGCCTCCCCACATTCCACGGCCATTGTTGATATAAAATGCAGAGGCAAAACCTGATCAAGTGCCTCAGACTCGCTCTTTCTTCATATCCTGAAGAGTTCTTCTCATGGTTTGTAGATTGGGCCTGCATACCTACGTCCCCAAACCTGAGCTGAGTTTGTGTTTTTGGAATACTGTCCTCAAAGTCCTTTGCCACACATCCTCCAGGCTGGGTCCCCTGGAGCCACCCATTAGGACTGTGCCTACCTAATCCATGGGAATTCTTCTCATCCATTGTCCAAAATCGTACAAATTAGGAGAACTCTCCAAAGTCCCCGAGGCCATCCCAATAGTGTAGGTTTCCGGGGACAAACAAGGGCGGTCTGACACCAGGTGAGCATCTACCTCCACTCATACCATACATGGATTTCCCCAGAGAAGAAGATTGAACCAGACAGTACGCTAGGCCATAATCAGATCCATTGCTTTGGTTTACAGGCATATCTCCTCAAAAGCCTGGATTCCAATACAAGCATAAGTGGTTTGCTGAGGCACCCATCAGAACAAATCTCGTCTCCACAAGGAAACTTGTGCATGGGATCTATGTCAAAAGCTTAGGAGAATACTACAGGGTCCCGGTGCCACCGCCCCATTCCAAGGCCCTCATGGACACAAACACACATTAGGCCCCATTCTCAGGAAAGTCTATTTCAACTAAGCCACCCAGGTTGCTCCCGCAGAGTCATCCGATCTCAAATGTATTGTTGCTAGGAGACAATTGGAATGCGAGGCGGGCTTCCCTGGCATCCATCTTCCAACGGTGCTCTGGAGTTATTCCATATGGGATGTCCTGGAGCTGCCCAACATGTCTCAATTGTCCCCAGAAGGAATCCTTGAAGGGGGCATCCCATAACTCCCAACATGGGAAAAACTCCATGGCCTTGAGATTCCGCTCCGTTCATGAAGGGGCAGTCATGCACAGAAACTACAACCTGCGCCAACGTCTGATCCTCGCCGTGACTTCAGATGTATGAGATATTGGTTCAGATCTGCAGGGGGTACCTGCCGCGCCCTCGGCCTGATGTCCAAGTCAACTTGTGTTCTCAAACTTTTGTCCTCACACTCCTGGCCGAGAAGACCGCAAGTTTGGCAATTCCGGACCCACAATGCAGCACTCTGCCTGCACTCTAGAAAAAATATCTTGCCTAATGAGCCCCCCAGGCACCTTTAATGTGGATAAACCTACACGGCACTCGACTGTACCCAAATTATATAGTCTAACCTGAGCTCTAATGCACTCTCTGACACAACCTGAGCCTGAACCTCCAGATCAACATCCAGGCAGCTGACCACACACTGAGCACATCAGAGCCGCCATGGCCTTAGGTCATCATCTCTACCCAACTGCGGTTTTCAGGCTTCAGAACCTAGTCCTTATCTCCAATCATTGCCCAGGGTTGAAAATGATGCAGAAATCACACCTTCCCCATGGAAAGAGACCTTGTGATTGGCATGTTGTCCAAAGTCCCGTGTAGTTGAAATTAGTGTGGCCCATGAGGCCCCGCCCATGCTCGCGGGCCACATAGGTCACAAACACACATTGTGACCCTCAGCCTGAACCATGTCCTCAAGTAAGGGCACTCAGTGGCTGGATGAAGAGACAGCATATTGGGCGTGCCATGCCCCTAGGCCCCAATTTTTAACCATAGTTTGGTTTGTCCCTTCACTCTTCCCCAGGTCTCTGCTTTGGAATTCCTCTTTTGTTCGGACACTTGAGGTAATAAACCTGAAAGGAGACCTCCCATCCCACAGATTGACGAAAAACAATTGCGACCGGGCCAAAACCACAGAGAGGAAGATTCATCCATGGCCCATGAGGCCTCCCCACATTCCACGGCCATCGTTGATACAAAATACAGATACAAAAGCCTGAGCAAGTGCCTCAGACTCGCTCTTTCTTCATATCCTGAAGAGTTCTTCTCATGGTTTGTAGATTGGGCCTGCCATTCCTACGTCCCCAAACCTAAGCTGAGTTTGTGTTTTCAGACTTCTGTCCTCAAAGTCCTGGGCCAAACACCCTCCAGGCTGGGGCCCCTGGAGCCACACATTAGGACTGTGCCTACCCAATCTATGGGAATTCTGCCCATTCCATTGTCCAAAATCGTACAAATTAGGAGAACTCTCCAAAGTCCCAGGGGCCATCCCAAAAGTGTAGGACTCCGGGGACAAACAAGGGTGGTCTACAACAGGTGAACATCTACCTCCACTCATTCCATAGATGGATATCCCCAGAGAAGATGATTGAACCAGACAGGACCCTAGGCCATAATTGGATCCATTGCTTTGGTTTGCAGGCATGTCTCCTCAAAAGCCTGGTATCCAATACGATCGTAAGGGGTTTCCGGAGGCACCGATCAAAACAAATCTAGTCTCCACAAGGAAACTTGTGCATGGGAGCTATATCAAAAGCTTAGGAGAATACTTAGGGTCCCGGAACCACCGCCCCATTCCAAGGCCCTAATGGACACAAACACACATTAGGCCCCATCCTCAGGAAAGTCCATTTCAACTCAGCCACCCCGGTTGCTCCCGCAGAGTCATCCGATTTCAACTGTCTTGTTGCTACGAGACAATTGGAATGCGAGGCAGGCTTCCCTGGCATCCATCCTCCAACTGTGCTCTGCAGTCATTCCATATGGGATGTCCTGGAGCTGCCCGACAGGTCTCAATTGTCCCGCAGAAGGAATCCTTGAAGGGGGCATCCCACAACTCCCAACGTGGGAAAACCTCCAGGCCCTTGAGATTCCGCTCCGTTCATGAAGGATAGTCATGCACAGAAACTCCAACCTGAGCCAACGTCTGATACTCGCCGTGATTTCAGATGCTTGAGATATTGGTTCAGATCTGCAGGGGGTACCTGCAGTGCCCTCGGCCAGAAGCCCAAGTCGAGCTTGTGCTCTCAGACTTCTGTCCTCACACTCCTGGCCCAGAAGCCCTCAAGTTTGGCAATTCCGGACCCACAATGCAGCACTCTGCCTGCCCTCTAGAAAAAATATCTTCCCTAATGAGCTGCCTGGACACCTCAAATGAGGATAAACCTACAAGGCGCTCGAATGTACCCAAATTATATAGTCTCACCTGGGCACTAATGCACTGTCTGACACAACCTGAGCCAGAACCTCCTGACCAACACCCAGGCAGCTGACCACACAGTGAGCCTATCAGACCCGCCATGCCCTTAGGTGGTCATCTCTTCCCAACAGCGGTTTTTCGGGCTTCAGAACCTAGGCCTTATCTCCAACCACGGCCCATGGTTGAAAATGATGCAGAAATCAGAACACCCTTTCCATGGTTAGAGACCTTGTGATTGGCAAGTTGTCCAAAGTCCAGTGTAGTTGAAACCAGTGTGGCCCATGAGGCCCCGCCCATGCTCGCAAAACCACATTGGTCACAAACACACATTGTGACCCTCAGCCTGAGCCCAGTCCTCAAGTACGGCCTCTCAGTGGCTGGATGAAGAGACAGCATATTGGGCGTGCCATGCCCCTAGGCCCCAATTTTTAAACATAGTTTGGGTTGTCCCTTCACTCTTCCCCAGCGCTCTGTTTTGGAATTCCTCTTATGTTCGGACACCTGAGGTAATAAACCTGAAAGGAGACCTCCCATTCCACAGATTGACGAAAAACAATTGGGACTGGGCCAAATCCACAGAGAGGAAGATTCGTCCATGGGCCATGAGGCCTCCCCAAATTCCACGGCCATCATTGATACAAAATCCAAAGACAAAAGCCTGAGCAAGTACCTCAGACTCGCTCTTTCTTCATATCCTGAAGAGTTCTTCTCATGGTTTGTAGATTACGCCTGCCATACCTACGTCCCCAAACCTAAGCTGAGTTTCTGTTTTCAATCTTCTATCCTCAAAGTCCTGGGCCACACACCCTACAGGCTGGGGCGCCAGGAGCCACACATTAGGACTGTGCCTACCCAATCCATGGGAATTCTGCCCATTCCATTGTCCCAAATCGTACAAATTAGGAGAACCCTCCAAAGTCCCCGAGGCCCTCCCAATAATGTATTCTCCGGGGACAAACAGGCCGGTCTGACACCAGGTGATCATCTACCTCCACTCATTCCATGGATGGAGAACCCCAGAGAAGAAGATTGAACCAGACAGGACCCTAGGCCATAATCGGGTCCATTGCTTTGGTTTACAGGCATGTGTCCTCAAAAGCCTGGATTCCAATACCAGCATAAGTGGTTTGCTGAGGCACCCATCAGAAAAAATCTCGTCTCCACAAGGAAACTTTTGCATGGGAGCTATGTCAAAAGCTTAGGAGAATACTTCAGGGTCCCGGTGCCACCGCCCTAATCCAAGGCCCTCATGGACACAACACACATTAGGCCCCATCCTCAGGAAAATCCATTTCAACTCAGCCACCTCGGTTGCTCCCACAGAGCCACTGATCTCAACGCTATTGTTGCTAGGAAACAATTTTAATGCGAGGCGGGCTTCCCTGGCATCCATCCTCCAACGGTGCTCTGGAGTCATTCCATATGGGATGTCCTGGAGCTGCCCAACAGGTCTCAATTGTCCCACAGAAGGAATCCTTGAAGAGGGTATCCATAAACTCCCAACGTGGGAAAACCTCCATGGCCTTGAGATTCCTCTCCGTTCATGAAGGGGCAGTCATGCACAGAAACTCCAACCTGAGCCAACGTCTGATCCTCGCCTTGGCTTCAGATGCTTGAGATATTGGATCTGATCTGCAGGGGGTACATGCCGTGCCCTCGGCCTGAAGCCCAAGTCTAGCTTGTGTTCTCAGACTTCTGTCCTCACACTCCTGGCCCAGAAGCTCTCAAGTTTGGCAATTCCGGACCCACAATGCAGCACTCTGCCTGCCCTCTAGAAAAAACATCTTGCCTAATGAGCTGCCCAGGAACCTAAAAGGGGGATAAACCTACACGGCACTCGACTGTACCCAAATTATATAGTCTAACCTGGTCACTAATGCACTGTCTGACACACCCTGAGCTAGAACCTCCTGACCAAAACCCAGGCAGATGAATGCACACTGAGCGTATGAGACCCACCATGGCCTTAGGTCGTCATCTCTTCCCAACTGCGATTTTTCAGGCTTCAGAACCTAGACCTTATCTCCAACCACCGCCCAGGGTTGAAAATGATGCAGAAATCAGAACACCTTCCCCATGGCAAAGGACCTTGTGATTGGCATGTTGTCCAAATCCAGTGTAGTTGAAACCAGTGTGGCCCATAAGGCCCCGCCCATGCTCGCAGGCCATATTGGTCACAAACTCACATTGTGACCCTCAGCATGAGCCCAGTCCTCAAGTCAGGCCTCTCAGTGGCTGGATGAAGAGACAGCATATTGGGCCTGCCATGCCCCTAGTCCCCAATTTTTAACCATAGTTTGGGTTGTCCCTTCACTCTTTCCCAAGGCTCTGCTTTGGAATTCCTCTTTTGTTCGGACACCTGAGTTAATAAACAGGAAAGGAGACCTCCCATCCCACAGATTGACGAAAAACAATTGGGACCGGGCCAAATCCACAGAGAGGAAGATTCGTCCATGGCCCATGAGGCCTCCCCACATTCCACGGCCATCGTTGATATAAAATGCAGAGGCAAAACCTGATCAAGTGCCTCAGACTCGCTCTTTCTTCATATCCTGAAGAGTTCTTCTCATGGTTTGTAGATTGGGCCTGCATACCTACGTCCCCAAACCTGAGCTGAGTTTGTGTTTTTGGAATACTGTCCTCAAAATCCTTTGCCACACACCCTCCAGGCTGGGTCCCCTGGAGCCACCCATTAGGACTGTGCCTACTCAATCCATGGGAATTCTTCCCATCCATTGTCCAAAATCGTACAAATTAGGAGAACTCTCCAAAGTCCCCGAGGCCATCCCAATAGTGTAGGTTTCCGGGGACAAACAAGGGCGGTCTGACACCAGGTGAGCATCTACCTCCACTCATACCATACATGGATGTCCCCAGAGAAGAAGATTGAACCAGACAGTACGCTAGGCCATAATCAGATCCATTGCTTTGGTTTACAGGCATGTCTCCTCAAAAGCCTGGATTCCAATACAAGCATAAGTGGTTTGCTGAGGCACCCATCAGAACAAATCTCGTCTCCACAAGGAAAGTTGTGCATGGGATCTATGTCAAAAGCTTAGGAGAATACTACAGGGTCCCGGTGCCACCGCCCCATTCCAAGGCCCTCATGGACACAAACACACATTAGGCCCCATTCTCAGGAAAGTCTATTTCAACTAAGCCACCCAGGTTGCTCCCGCAGAGTCATCCGATCTCAAATGTATTGTTGCTAGGAGACAATTGGAATGCGAGGCGGGCTTCCCTGGCATCCATCTTCCAACGGTGCTCTGGAGTTAATCCATATGGGATGTCCTGGAGCTGCCCAACATGTCTCAATTGTCCCCAGAAGGAATCCTTGAAGGGGGCATCCCATAACTCCCAACATGGGAAAAACTCCATGGCCTTGAGATTCCGCTCCGTTCATGAAGGGGCAGTCATGCACAGAAACTCCAACCTGAGCCAACGTCTGATCCTCGCCGTGACTTCAGATGTATGAGATATTGGTTCAGATCTGTAGGCGGTACCTGCCGCGCCCTCGGCCTGATGTCCAAGTCAACTTGTGTTCTCAAACTTTTGTCCTCACACTCCTGGCCGAGAAGACCGCAAGTTTGGCAATTCCGGACCCACAATGCAGCACTCTGCCTGCACTCTAGAAAAAATATCTTGCCTAATGAGCTGCCCAGGCACCTCAAATGTGGATAAACCTACACGGCACTCGACTGTACCCAAATTATATAGTGTAACCTGAGCTCTATTGCACTCTCTGACACAACCTGAGCCTGAACCTCCAGATCAACATCCAGGCAGCTGACCACACACTGAGCACATCAGAGCCGCCATGGCCTTAGGTCATCATCTCTACCCAACTGCGGTTTTCAGGCTTCAGAACCTAGTCCTTATCTCCAATCACGGCCCAGGGTTGAAAATGTTGCAGAAATCACACCTTCCCCATGGAAAGAGACCTTGTGATTGGCATGTTGTCCAAAGTCCCGTGTAGTTGAAATTAGTGTGGCCCATGAGGCCCCGCCCATGCTCGCGGGCCACATTGGTCACAAACACACATTGTGACCCTCAGCCTGAGCCGAGACCTCAAGTAAGGCCTCTCAGTGGCTGGATGAAGAGACAGCATATTGGGCGTGCCATGCCCCTAGGCCCCAATTTTTAACCATAGTTTGGTTTGTCCCTTCACTCTTCCCCAGGTCTCTGCTTTGGAATTCCTCTTTTGTTCGGACACTTGAGGTAATAAACCTGAAAGGAGACCTCCCATCCCACAGATTGACGAAAAACAATTGGGACAGGGCCAAAACCACAGAGAGGAAGATTCGTCCATGGCCCATGAGGCCTCCCCACATTCCACGGCCATCGTTGATACAAAATACAGATACAAAAGCCTGAGCAAGTGCCTCAGACTCGCTCTTTCTTCATATCCTGAAGAGTTCTTCTCATGGTTTGTAGATTGGGCCTGCCATTCCTACGTCCCCAAACCTAAGCTGAGTTTGTGTTTTCAGACTTCTGTCCTCAAAGTCCTGGGCCAAACACCCTCCAGGCTGGGGCCCCTGGAGCCACACATTAGGACTGTGCCTACCCAATCTATGGGAATTCTGCCCATTCCATTGTCCAAAATCGTACAAATTAGGAGAACTCTCCAAAGTCCCAGGGGCCATCCCAATAGTGTAGGACTCCGGGGACAAACAAGGGTGGTCTGACAACAGGTGAACATCTACCTCCACTCATTCCATAGATGGATATCCCCAGAGAAGAAGATTGAACCAGACAGGACCCTAGGCCATAATTGGATCCATTGCTTTGGTTTGCAGGCATGTCTCCTCAAAAGCCTGGTATCCAATACGAGCATAAGGGGTTTCCGGAGGCACCCATCAAACAAATCTAGTCTCCACAAGGAAACTTGTGCATGGGAGCTATATCAAAAGCTTAGGAGAATACTTAGGGTCCCGGAACCACCGCCCCATTCCAAGGCCCTAATGGACACAAACACACATTAGGCCCCATCCTCAGGAAAGTCCATTTCAACTCAGCCACCCCGGTTGCTCCCGCAGAGCCATCCGATTTCAACTGTCTTGTTGCTAGGAGACAATTGGAATGCGAGGCAGGCTTCCCTGGCATCCATCCTCCAACTGTGCTCTGCAGTCATTCCATATGGGATGTCCTGGAGCTGCCCGACAGGTCTCAATTGTCCCGCAGAAGGAATCCTTGAAGGGGGCATCCCACAACTCCCAACGTGGGAAAACCTCCAGGCCCTTGAGATTCCGCTCCGTTCATGAAGGATAGTCATGCACAGAAACTCCAACCTGAGCCAACGTCTGATACTCGCCGTGATTTCAGATGCTTGAGATATTGGTTCAGATCTGCAGGGGGTACCTGCAGTGCCCTCGGCCAGAAGCCCAAGTCGAGCTTGTGTTCTCAGACTTCTGTCCTCACACTCCTGGCCCAGAAGCCCTCAAGTTTGGCAATTCCGGACCCACAATGCAGCACTCTGCCTGCCCTCTAGAAAAAATATCTTCCCTAATGAGCTGCCTGGACACCTCAAATGAGGATAAACCTACAAGGCACTCGAATGTACCCAAATTATATAGTCTAACCTGGGCACTAATGCACTGTCTGACACAACCTGAGCCAGAACCTCCTGACCAACACCCAGGCAGCTGACCACACACAGTGAGCCTATCAGACCCGCCATGCCCTTAGGTGGTCATCTCTTCCCAACAGCGGTTTTTCGGGCTTCAGAACCTAGGCCTTATCTCCAACCGCGGCCCATGGTTGAAAATGATGCAGAAATCAGAACACCCTTCCCATGGTTAGAGACCTTGTGATTGGCAAGTTGTCCAAAGTCCAGTGTAGTTGAAACCAGTGTGGCCCATGAGGCCCCGCCCATGCTCGCAAAACCACATTGGTCACAAACACACATTGTGACCCTCAGCCTGAGCCCAGTCCTCAAGTACGGCCTCTCAGTGGCTGGATGAAGAGACAGCATATTGGGCGTGCCATGCCCCTAGGCCCCAATTTTTAAACATAGTTTGGGTTGTCCCTTCACTCTTCCCCAGCGCTCTGTTTTGGAATTCCTCTTATGTTCGGACACCTGAGGTAATAAACCTGAAAGGAGACCTCCCATTCCACAGATTGACGAAAAACAATTGGGACTGGGCCAAATCCACAGAGAGGAAGATTCGTCCATGGGCCATGAGGCCTCCCCAAATTCCACGGCCATCATTGATACAAAATCCAAAGACAAAAGCCTGAGCAAGTACCTCAGACTCGCTCTTTCTTCATATCCTGAAGAGTTCTTCTCATGGTTTGTAGATTACGCCTGCCATACCTACGTCCCCAAACCTAAGCTGAGTTTCTGTTTTCAATCTTCTGTCCTCAAAGTCCTGGGCCACACACCCTCCAGGCTGGGGCGCCAGGAGCCACACATTAGTACTGTGCCTACCCAATCCATGGGAATTCTGCCCATTCCATTGTCCCAAATCGTACAAATTAGGAGAACCCTCCAAAGTCCCCGAAGCCCTCCCAATAATGTATGTCTCCGGGGACAAACAGGCTGGTCTGACACCAGGTGATCATCTACCTCCACTCATTCCATGGATGGAGAACCCCAGAGAAGAAGATTGAACCAGACAGGACCCTAGGCCATAATCGGGTCCATTGCTTTGGTTTACAGGCATGTGTCCTCAAAAGCCTGGATTCCAATACCAGCATAAGGGGTTTCCTGAGGCACCCATCAGAAAAAATCTCGTCTCCACAAGGAAACTTTTGCATGGGAGCTATGTCAAAAGCTTAGGAGAATACTTCAGGGTCCCGGTGCCACCGCCCTAATCCAAGGCCCTCATGGACACAACACACATTAGGCCCCATCCTCAGGAAAATCCATTTCAACTCAGCCACCTCGGTTGCTCCCACAGAGCCACCGATCTCAACGCTATTGTTGCTAGGAGACAATTGTAATGCGAGGCGGGCTTCCCTGGCATCCATCCTCCAACGGTGCTCTGGAGTCATTCCATATGGGATGTCCTGGAGCTGCCCAACAGGTCTCAATTGTCCCACAGAAGGAATCCTTGAAGAGGGCATCCATAAACTCCCAACGTGGGAAAACCTCCATGGCCTTGAGATTCCTCTCCGTTCATGAAGGGGCAGGCATGCACAGAAACTCCAACCTGAGCCAACGTCTGATCCTCGCCTTGGCTTCAGATGCTTGAGATATTGGTTCCGATCTGCAGGGGTTACATGCCGTGCCCTCGGCCTGAAGCCCAAGTCTAGCTTGTGTTCTCAGACTTCTGTCCTCACACTCCTGGCCCAGAAGCTCTCAAGTTTGGCAATTCCGGACCCACAATGCAGCACTCTGCCTGCCCTCTAGAAAAAACATCTTGCCTAATGAGCTGCCCAGGAACCTAAAAGGGGGATAAACCTACACGGCACTCGACTGTACCCAAATTATATGGTCTAACCTGGTCACTAATGCACTGTCTGACACACCCTGAGCTAGAACCTCCTGACCAAAACCCAGGCAGATGAATGCACACTGAGCGTATGAGACCCACCATGGCCTTAGGTCGTCATCTCTTCCCAACTGCGATTTTTGAGGCTTCAGAACCTAGACCTTATCTCCAACCACCGCCCAGGGTTGAAAATGATGCAGAAATCAGAACACCTTCCCCATGGCAAGAGACCTTGTGATTGGCATGTTGTCCAAATCCAGTGTAGTGGAAACCAGTGTGGCCCATAAGGCCCCGCCCATGCTCGCAGGCCATATTGGTCACAAACTCACATTGTGACCCTCAGCATGAGCCCAGTCCTCAAGTCAGGCCTCTCAGTGGCTGGATGAAGAGACAGCATATTGGGCCTGCCATGCCCCTAGTCCCCAATTTTTAACCATAGTTTGGGTTGTCCCTTCACTCTTTCCCAAGGCTCTGCTTTGGAATTCCTCTTTTGTTCGGACACCTGAGTTAATAAACAGGAAAGGAGACCTCCCATCCCACAGATTGACGAAAAACAATTGGGACCGGGCCAAATCCACAGAGAGGAAGATTCGTCCATGGCCCATGAGGCCTCCCCACATTCCACGGCCATCGTTGATATAAAATGCAGAGGCAAAACCTGATCAAGTGCCTCAGACTCGCTCTTTCTTCATATCCTGAAGAGTTCTTCTCATGGTTTGTAGATTGGGCCTGCATACCTACGTCCCCAAACGTGAGCTGAGTTTGTGTTTTTGGAATACTGTCCTCAAAGTCCTTTGCCACACACCCTCCAGGCTGGGTCCCCTGGATCCACCCATTAGGACTGTGCCCTCTCAATCCATGGGAATTCTTCCCATCCATTGTCCAAAATCGTACAAATTAGGAGAACTCTCCAAAGTCCCCGAGGCCATCCCAATAGTGTAGGTTTCCGGGGACAAACAAGGGCGGTCTGACTCCAGGTGAGCATCTACCTCCACTCATACCATACATGGATGTCCCCAGAGAAGAAGATTGAACCAGAGAGTACGCTAGGCCATAATCAGATCCATTGCTTTGGTTGACAGGCATGTCTCCTCAAAAGCCTGGATTCCAATACAGGCATAAGTGGTTTGCTGAGGCACCCATCAGAACAAATCTCGTCTCCACAAGGAAACTTGTGCATGGGATCTATGTCAAAAGCTTAGGAGAATACTACAGGTTCCCGGTGCCACCGCCCCATTCCAAGGCCCTCATGGACACAAACACACATTAGGCCCCATTCTCAGGAAAGTCTATTTCAACTAAGCCACCCAGGTTGCTCCCGCAGAGTCATCCGATCTCAAATGTATTGTTGCTAGGAGACAATTGGAATGCGAGGCGGGCTTCCCTGGCATCCATCTTCCAACGGTGCTCTGGAGTTAATCCATATGGGATGTCCTGGAGCTGCCCAACATGTCTCAATTGTCCCCAGAAGGAATCCTTGAAGGGGGCATCCCATAACTCCCAACATGGGAAAAACTCCATGGCCTTGAGATTCCGGTCCGTTCATGAAGGGGCAGTCATGCACAGAAACTCCAACCTGAGCCAACGTCTGATCCTCGCCGTGACTTCAGATGTATGAGATATTGGTTCAGATCTGTAGGCGGTACCTGCCGCGCCCTCGGCCTGATGTCCAAGTAACTTGTGTTCTCAAACTTTTGTCCTCACACTCCTGGCCGAGAAGCCCGCAAGTTTGGCAATACCGGACCCACAATGCAGCACTCTGCCTGCACTCTAGAAAAAATATCTTGCCTAATGAGCTGCCCAGGCACCTCAAATGTGGATAAACCTACACGGCACTCGACTGTACCCAAATTATATAGTGTAACCTGAGCTCTAATGCACTCTATGACTCAACCTGAGCCTGAACCTCCAGATCAACATCCAGGCAGCTGACCACACACTGAGCACATCAGAGCCGCCATGGCCTTAGGTCATCATCTCTACCCAACTGCGGTTTTCAGGCTTCAGAACCTAGTCCTTATCTCCAATCACGGCCCAGGGTTGAAAATGATGCAGAAATCACACCTTCCCCATGGAAAGAGACCTTGTGATTGGCATGTTGTCCAAAGTCCCGTGTAGTTGAAATTAGTGTGGCCCATGAGGCCCCGCCCATGCTCGCGGGCCACATTGGTCACAAACACACATTGTGACCCTCAGCCTGAGCAGAGACCTCAAGTAAGGCCTCTCAGTGGCTGGATGAAGAGACAGCATATTGGGCGTGCCATGCCCCTAGGCCCCAATATTTAACCATAGTTTGGGTTGTCCCTTCACTCTTCCCCAGGTCTCTGCTTTGGAATTCCTCTTTTGTTCGGACACTTGAGGTAATAAACCTGAAAGGAGACCTCCCATCCCACAGATTGACGAAAAACAATTGGGACAGGGCCAAAACCACAGAGAGGAAGATTCGTCCATGGCCCATGAGGCCTCCCCACATTCCACGTCCATCGTTGATACAAAATACAGATACAAAAGCCTGAGCAAGTGCCTCAGACTCGATCTTTCTTCATATCCTGAAGAGTTCTTCTCATGGTTTGTAGATTGGGCCTGCCATTCCTACGTCCCCAAACCTAAGCTGAGTTTGTGTTTTCAGACTTCTGTCCTCAAAGTCCTGGGCCAAACACCCTCCAGGCTGGGGCCCCTGGAGCCACACATTAGGACTGTGCCTACCCAATCTATGGGAATTCTTCCCATTCCATTGTCCAAAATCGTACAAATTAGGAGAACTCTCCAAAGTCCCAGGGGCCATCCCAATAGTGTAGGACTCCGGGGACAAACAAGGGTGGTCTGACAACAGGTGAACATCTACCTCCACTCATTCCATAGATGGATATCCCCAGAGAAGAAGATTGAACCAGACAGGACCCTAGGCCATAATTGGATCCATTGCTTTGGTTTGCAGGCATGTCTCCTCAAAAGCCTGGTATCCAATACGAGCATAAGGGGTTTCCGGAGGCACCCATCAAACAAATCTAGTCTCCACAAGGAAACTTGTGCATGGGAGCTATATCAAAAGCTTAGGAGAATACTTAGGGTCCCGGAACCACCGCCCCATTCCAAGGCCCTAATGGACACAAACACACATTAGGCCCCATCCTCAGGAAAGTCCATTTCAACTCAGCCACCCCGGTTGCTCCCGCAGAGCCATCCGATTTCAACTGTCTTGTTGCTAGGAGACAATTGGAATGCGAGGCAGGCTTCCCTGGCATCCATCCTCCAACTGTGCTCTGCAGTCATTCCATATGGGATGTCCTGGAGCTGCCCGACAGGTCTCAATTGTCCCGCAGAAGGAATCCTTGAAGGGGGCATCCCACAACTCCCAACGTGGGAAAACCTCCAGGCCCTTGAGATTCCGCTCCGTTCATGAAGGATAGTCATGCACAGAAACTCCAACCTGAGCCAACGTCTGATACTCGCCGTGATTTCAGATGCTTGAGATATTGGTTCAGATCTGCAGGGGGTACCTGCAGTGCCCTCGGCCAGAAGCCCAAGTCGAGCTTGTGTTCTCAGACTTCTGTCCTCACACTCCTGGCCCAGAAGCCCTCAAGTTTGGCAATTCCGGACCCACAATGCAGCACTCTGCCTGCCCTCTAGAAAAAATATCTTCCCTAATGAGCTGCCTGGACACCTCAAATGAGGATAAACCTACAAGGCACTCGAATGTACCCAAATTATATAGTCTAACCTGGGCACTAATGCACTGTCTGACACAACCTGAGCCAGAACCTCCTGACCAACACCCAGGCAGCTGACCACACACAGTGAGCCTATCAGACCCGCCATGCCCTTAGGTGGTCATCTCTTCCCAACAGCGGTTTTTCGGGCTTCAGAACCTAGGCCTTATCTCCAACCGCGGCCCATGGTTGAAAATGATGCAGAAATCAGAACACCCTTCCCATGGTTAGAGACCTTGTGATTGGCAAGTTGTCCAAAGTCCAGTGTAGTTGAAACCAGTGTGGCCCATGAGGCCCCGCCCATGCTCGCAAAACCACATTGGTCACAAACACACATTGTGACCCTCAGCCTGAGCCCAGTCCTCAAGTACGGCCTCTCAGTGGCTGGATGAAGAGACAGCATATTGGGCGTGCCATGCCCCTAGGCCCCAATTTTTAAACATAGTTTGGGTTGTCCCTTCACTCTTCCCCAGCGCTCTGTTTTGGAATTCCTCTTATGTTCGGACACCTGAGGTAATAAACCTGAAAGGAGACCTCCCATTCCACAGATTGACGAAAAACAATTGGGACTGGGCCAAATCCACAGAGAGGAAGATTCGTCCATGGGCCATGAGGCCTCCCCAAATTCCACGGCCATCATTGATACAAAATCCAAAGACAAAAGCCTGAGCAAGTACCTCAGACTCGCTCTTTCTTCATATCCTGAAGAGTTCTTCTCATGGTTTGTAGATTACGCCTGCCATACCTACGTCCCCAAACCTAAGCTGAGTTTCTGTTTTCAATCTTCTGTCCTCAAAGTCCTGGGCCACACACCCTCCAGGCTGGGGCGCCAGGAGCCACACATTAGGACTGTGCCTACCCAATCCATGGGAATTCTGCCCATTCCATTGTCCCAAATCGTACAAATTAGGAGAACCCTCCAAAGTCCCCGAGGCCCTCCCAATAATGTATGTCTCCGGGGACAAACAGGCTGGTCTGACACCAGGTGATCATCTACCTCCACTCATTCCATGGATGGAGAACCCCAGAGAAGAAGATTGAACCAGACAGGACCCTAGGCCATAATCGGGTCCATTGCTTTGGTTTACAGGCATGTGTCCTCAAAAGCCTGGATTCCAATACCAGCATAAGGGGTTTCCTGAGGCACCCATCAGAAAAAATCTCGTCTCCACAAGGAAACTTTTGCATGGGAGCTATGTCAAAAGCTTAGGAGAATACTTCAGGGTCCCGGTGCCACCGCCCTAATCCAAGGCCCTCATGGACACAACACACATTAGGCCCCATCCTCAGGAAAATCCATTTCAACTCAGCCACCTCGGTTGCTCCCACAGAGCCACCGATCTCAACGCTATTGTTGCTAGGAGACAATTGTAATGCGAGGCGGGCTTCCCTGGCATCCATCCTCCAACGGTGCTCTGGAGTCATTCCATATGGGATGTCCTGGAGCTGCCCAACAGGTCTCAATTGTCCCACAGAAGGAATCCTTGAAGAGGGCATCCATAAACTCCCAACGTGGGAAAACCTCCATGGCCTTGAGATTCCTCTCCGTTCATGAAGGGGCAGGCATGCACAGAAACTCCAACCTGAGCCAACGTCTGATCCTCGCCTTGCCTCAGATGCTTGAGATATTGGTTCCGATCTGCAGGGGGTACATGCCGTGCCCTCGGCCTGAAGCCCAAGTCTAGCTTGTGTTCTCAGACTTCTGTCCTCACACTCCTGGCCCAGAAGCTCTCAAGTTTGGCAATTCCGGACCCACAATGCAGCACTCTGCCTGCCCTCTAGAAAAAACATCTTGCCTAATGAGCTGCCCAGGAACCTAAAAGGGGGATAAACCTACACGGCACTCGACTGTACCCAAATTATATAGTCTAACCTGGTCACTAATGCACTGTCTGACACACCCTGAGCTAGAACCTCCTGACCAAAACCCAGGCAGATGAATGCACACTGAGCGTATGAGACCCACCATGGCCTTAGGTCGTCATCTCTTCCCAACTGCGATTTTTCAGGCTTCAGAACCTAGACCTTATCTCCAACCACTGCCCAGGGTTGAAAATGATGCAGAAATCAGAACACCTTCCCCATGGCAAGAGACCTTGTGATTGGCGTGTTGTCCAAATCCAGTGTAGTTGAAACCAGTGTGGCCCATAAGGCCCCGACCATGCTCGCAGGCCATATTGGTCACAAACTCACATTGTGACCCTCAGCATGAGCCCAGTCCTCAAGTCAGGCCTCTCAGTGGCTGGATGAAGAGACAGCATATTGGGCCTGCCATGCCCCTAGTCCCCAATTTTTAACCATAGTTTGGGTTGTCCCTTCACTCTTTCCCAAGGCTCTGCTTTGGAATTCCTCTTTTGTTCGGACACCTGAGTTAATAAACAGGAAAGGAGACCTCCCATCCCACAGATTGACGAAAAACAATTGGGACCGGGCCAAATCCACAGAGAGGAAGATTCGTCCATGGCACATGAGGCCTCCCCACATTCCACGGCCATCGTTGATATAAAATGCAGAGGCAAAACCTGATCAAGTGCCTCAGACTCGCTCTTTCTTCATATCCTGAAGAGTTCTTCTCATGGTTTGTAGATTGGGCCTGCATACCTACGTCCCCAAACCTGAGCTGAGTTTGTGTTTTTGGAATACTGTCCTCAAAGTCCTTTGCCACACACCCTCCAGGCTGGGTCCCCTGGAGCCACCCATTAGGACTGTGCCCTCTCAATCCATGGGAATTCTTCCCATCCATTGTCCAAAATCGTACAAATTAGGAGAACTCTCCAAAGTCCCCGAGGCCATCCCAATAGTGTAGGTTTCCGGGGACAAACAAGGGCGGTCTGACTCCAGGTGAGCATCTACCTCCACTCATACCATACATGGATGTCCCCAGAGAAGAAGATTGAACCAGAGAGTACGCTAGGCCATAATCAGATCCATTGCTTTGGTTTACAGGCATGTCTCCTCAAAAGCCTGGATTCCAATACAAGCATAAGTGGTTTGCTGAGGCACCCATCAGAACAAATCTCGTCTCCACAAAGAAACTTGTGCATGGGATCTATGTCAAAAGCTTAGGAGAATACTACAGGGTCCCGGTGCCACCGCCCCATTCCAAGGCCCTCATGGACACAAACACACATTAGGCCCCATTCTCAGGAAAGTCTATTTCAACTAAGCCACCCAGGTTGCTCCCGCAGAGTCATCCGATCTCAAATGTATTGTTGCTAGGAGACAATTGGAATGCGAGGCGGGCTTCCCTGGCATCCATCTTCCAACGGTGCTCTGGAGTTAATCCATATGGGATGTCCTGGAGCTGCCCAACATGTCTCAATTGTCCCCAGAAGGAATCCTTGAAGGGGGCATCCCATAACTCCCAACATGGGAAAAACTCCATGGCCTTGAGATTCCGCTCCGTTCATGAAGGGGCAGTCATGCACAGAAACTCCAACCTGAGCCAACGTCTGATCCTCGCCGTGACTTCAGATGTATGAGATATTGGTTCAGATCTGCAGGGGGTACCTGCCGCGCCCTCGGCCTGATGTCCAAGTCAACTTGTGTTCTCAAACTTTTGTCCTCACACTCCTGGCCGAGAAGCCCACAAGTTTGGCAATTCCGGACCCACAATGAAGCACTCTGCCTGCACTCTAGAAAAAATATCTTGCCTAATGAGCTGCCCAGGCACCTCAAATGTGGATAAAGCTACACGGCACTCGACTGTACCCAAATTATATAGTCTAACCTGAGCTCTAATGCACTCTCTGACACAAACTGAGCCTGAACCTCCAGATCAACATCCAGGCAGCTGACCACACACTGAGCACATCAGAGCCGCCATGGCCTTAGGTCATCATCTCTACCCAACTGCGGTTTTCAGGCTTCAGAACCTAGTCCTTATCTCCAATCACGGCCCAGGGTTGAAAATGATGCAGAAATCACACCTTCCCCATGGAAAGAGACCTTGTGATTGGCATGTTGTCCAAAGTCCCGTGTAGTTGAAATTAGTGTGGCCCATGAGGCCCCGCCCATGCTCGCTGGCCACATTGGTCACAAACACACATTGTGACCATCAGCCTGAGCCGTGTCCTCAAGTAAGGGCACTCAGTGGCTGGATGAAGAGACAGCATATTGGGCGTGCCATGCCCCTAGGCCCCAATTTTTAACCATAGTTTGGTTTGTCCCTTCACTCTTCCCCAGGTCTCTGCTTTGGAATTCCTCTTTTGTTCGGACACTTGAGGTAATAAACCTGAAAGGAGACCTCCCATCCCACAGATTGACGAAAAACAATTGCGACCGGGCCAAAACCACAGAGAGGAAGATTCGTCATGGCCCATGAGGCCTCCCCACATTCCACGGCCATCGTTGATACAAAATACAGATACAAAAGCCTGAGCAAGTGCCTCAGACTCGATCTTTCTTCATATCCTGAAGAGTTCTTCTCATGGTTTGTAGATTGGGCCTGCCATTCCTACGTCCCCAAAGCTAAGCTGAGTTTGTGTTTTCAGACTTCTGTCCTCAAAGTCCTGGGCCAAACACCCTCCAGGCTGGGGCCCCTGGAGCCACACATTAGGACTGTGCCTACCCAATCTATGGGAATTCTGCCCATTCCATTGTCCAAAATCTTAAAAATTAGGAGAACTCTCCAAAGTCCCAGGGGCCATCCCAATAGTGTAGGACTCCGGGGACAAACAAGGGTGGTCTGACAACAGGTGAACATCTACCTCCACTCATTCCATAGATGGATATCCCCAGAGAAGAAGATTGAACCAGACAGGACCCTAGGCCATAATTGGATCCATTGCTTTGGTTTGCAGGCATGTCTCCTCAAAAGCCTGGTATCCAATACGAGCATAAGGGGTTTCCGGAGGCACCCATCAAACAAATCTAGTCTCCACAAGGAAACTTGTGCATGGGAGCTATATCAAAAGCTTAGGAGAATACTTAGGGTCCCGGAACCACCGCCCCATTCCAAGGCCCTAATGGACACAAACACACATTAGGCCCCATCCTCAGGAAAGTCCATTTCAACTCAGCCACCCCGGTTGCTCCCGCAGAGCCATCCGATTTCAACTGTCTTGTTGCTAGGAGACAATTGGAATGCGAGGCAGGCTTCCCTGGCATCCATCCTCCAACTGTGCTCTGCAGTCATTCCATATGGGATGTCCTGGAGCTGCCCGACAGGTCTCAATTGTCCCGCAGAAGGAATCCTTGAAGGGGGCATCCCACAACTCCCAACGTGGGAAAACCTCCAGGCCCTTGAGATTCCGCTCCGTTCATGAAGGATAGTCATGCACAGAAACTCCAACCTGAGCCAACGTCTGATACTCGCCGTGATTTCAGATGCTTGAGATATTGGTTCAGATCTGCAGGGGGTACCTGCAGTGCCCTCGGCCAGAAGCCCAAGTCGAGCTTGTGCTCTCAGACTTCTGTCCTCACACTCCTGGCCCAGAAGCCCTCAAGTTTGGCAATTCCGGACCCACAATGCAGCACTCTGCCTGCCCTCTAGAAAAAATATCTTCCCTAATGAGCTGCCTGGACACCTCAAATGAGGATAAACCTACACGGCACTCGAATGTACCCAAATTATATAGTCTAACCTGGGCACTAATGCACTGTCTGACACAACCTGAGCCAGAACCTCCTGACCAACACCCAGGCAGCTGACCACACACAGTGAGCCTATCAGACCCGCCATGCCCTTAGGTGGTCATCTCTTCCCAACAGCGGTTTTTCGGGCTTCAGAACCTAGGCCTTATCTCCAACCACGGCCCATGGTTGAAAATGATGCAGAAATCAGAACACTTTTCCCATGGTTAGAGACCTTGTGATTGGCAAGTTGTCCAAAGTCCAGTGTAGTTGAAACCAGTGTGGCCCATGAGGCCCCGCCCATGCTCGCAAAACCACATTGGTCACAAACACACATTGTGACCCTCAGCCTGAGCGCAGTCCTCAAGTACGGCCTCTCAGTGGCTGGATGAAGAGACAGCATATTGGGCGTGCCATGCCCCTAGGCCCCAATTTTTAAACATAGTTTGGGTTGTCCCTTCACTCTTCCCCAGCGCTCTGTTTTGGAATTCCTCTTATGTTCGGACACCTGAGGTAATAAACCTGAAAGGAGACCTCCCATTCCACAGATTGACGAAAAACAATTGGGACTGGGCCAAATCCACAGAGAGGAAGATTCGTCCATGGGCCATGAGGCCTCCCCAAATTCCACGGCCATCATTGATACAAAATCCAAAGACAAAAGCCTGAGCAAGTACCTCAGACTCGCTCTTTCTTCATATCCTGAAGAGTTCTTCTCATGGTTTGGAGATTACGCCTGCCATACCTACGTCCCCAAACCTAAGCTGAGTTTCTGTTTTCAATCTTCTGTCCTCAAAGTCCTGGGCCACACACCCTCCAGGCTGGGGCCCCTGGAGCCACATATTAGGACTGTGCCTACCCAATACGTGGGAATTCTGCCCACTACATTTTCCAAAATCGTACAAATTAGCAGAACTCTCCAATGTACCCGAGGCCATCCCAAAAGTATAGGTCTCCCAGCATAAACATGGGCGGTCTGACACCAGCTGAAATCTACCTCCACTCATACCATAGATGGATGTCCCCAGAGAAGAAATTGAACTACACAGGACCCTAGGCCATAATCGGAACCATTGCTTTGGTTTACAGGCATGTCTCCTCAAAAGTCTGGAATCCAATACCAGCATAGGGGGTTTCCGGAGGCACCCATCAGAACAAATCTCGTCTCCACAAGGAAACTTGTGCATTGGAGCTATGTCAAAAGCTTGGGAGAATACTTCAGGGTCCCGGTGCCACCGCCCCATTCCATGGCCCTCATGGACACAAACACACATTAGGACCCATCCTCAGGAATGTCCATTTCAACAGCCACCCTTGTTTTTCCCGCAGAGCTATCCGATCTCAACTGTATTGTTGCTAGGAGACAATTGGAATGCGAGGCGGGCTTCCCTGGCATCCATCCTCCAACGCTGCTCTGGAGTCATTCCATATGGCATGTCCTGGAGCTCCCCAACAGGTCTCAATTGTCAGGCAGAAGGAATCCTTGAAGGGGGCATCCCACAACTCCCTACGTGGGAAAACCTCCAAGGCCTTGAGATTCCGCTCCGTTCATGAAGAGGCAGTCATGCACAGAAACTCCAACCTGAGCCAACGTCTGATCCTCGCTGTGACTTCAGATGCTTGAGATATTGGTTCAGATCTGCGGGTGTACCTTCTGTGTCCTCGGCCTGAAGCCCAATTCGAGCTTGTGTTCTCAGACTTCTGTCCTCACACTCCTGGCCCAGAAGCCCTCAAGTTTGGCAATTACGGACCCACAATGCAGCACTCTGCCTGCCCTCTAGAAAAAATATCTTGCCTATTGAGCTGCCCAGGCACCTCAAATGAGGATAAACCTACACGGAACTCGACTGTACCCAAATTATATAGTCTATCCTGGGCACTAATACACTGTCTGACACAACCTGAAGCTGAGCCTCCTGACCAAAACCCAGGCAGCTGACCGCACAGTGAGCAAATTAGACCTGCCATGGTTTTAGTTCGTCATCTCTTCCTAACTACGGTTCAGGACTCAGAATCTAGACATTATCTACAACCACTGCCCAGGGTTGAAAATAATGCAGAAATCAGAACTCCTTCCCCATGGCAAGAGACCTTTTGATTGGCATGTTGTTCAAAGTTCAGTGTAGTTGAAAAAAGTGTGGCCCATGAGGCCCCGCCCATGCTCGCGGGGAAAATTGATCACAAACAAACATTGTGACCCTCAGCCTTAGCTCAGTCCTCAAGTAAGGCCTCTCAGTGGCTGGATGAAGAGACAGCATATTGGGCCTGCCATGCCCCTAGGCCGCAATTTTTACCATAGTTTGGGTTGTACCTTCACTCTTTACAGGGCTCTGCTTTGGAATTCCTCTTTTGTTCGACACCTGAGGTAATGAAACTGAAAGGAGTCTTCCCATTCCACAGATTGACGTAAAACAATTTGGACCGGGCCAAATCCACAGAGAGGAAAATTCGTCCATGGCCCATGAGGACTCCCCACATTCCACGGCCATCGATGATACAAAATCCAGAGACTAAAGGCTGAGCAAGTTCCTCAGAATCACTCTTTCTTCATATCCTGAAGAGTTCTTCTCATGGTTTGTAGATTGGGCTGCCATACCTACGTCCCCAAACCTAACCTGAGTTTGGGTTTTCAGACTTCTGTCCTCAAAGTCCTGGGCCACACACCGTCAAGGCTGGGGCCCCTGGAGCCACACATTAGGACTGTGCCTGCCCAATCCATGGGAATTCTCCCCATTCCATTGTCCAAAATCTTAAAAATTAAGAGAACTCTCCAAAGACCCCGAGGCCATCCCAATAGTGTAGGTCTCCGGGGACAAACAAGGGAGGTCTGACACCAGTTGAGCATCTACCTCCACACATTCCATCGATGGATACCACCAGAGAATAAGATTGAACCAGACAGGACCCTAGGCCATAATCGGATCCATTGATTTGGTTTACAGGCATGTCTCCTCAAAAGCCAGGATTCCAATACCAGCATAAGGGGTTCCCGAGGCACCCATCAGAACAAATCTCGTCTCCACAAGGAAACTTGTGCATGGGAGCTATGTCAAAAGCTTAGGAGAATACTTCAGGGTCCCGGTGCCACCACCCCATTCCAAGGACCCATGGACACAAACACACATTAGACCCCAAGCTCAGGAAAGTCCATTTCATCTAGGCCACCCCGGTTGCTCCCACAGAGCCATCCATCTCAAATGTATTGCTAGGAGACAATTGGAATGCTAGGCAGGCTTCCGGCCATCCATCCTCCAATGGTGAGATGGAGTCATTCCATATGGGATGTCCTGGAGCTGCCCAACAGGTCTCAATTGTCCTGCAGAAGGAATCCTTGAAGGGGGCATCCCACAACTCCCAACGTGGGAAAACCTCCATGGCCTTGAGATTCCGCTCCGTTCATGAAGGGTCAGTCATGCAGAGAAACTCCAACCTGAGCCAACGTCTGATCCTCGCCGTGACTTCAGATGCTTGAGATATTTGTTCAGATCTGCGGGTGTACCTGCCGTGTCCTCGGCCTGAAGCCAAAGTCGAGCTTGTGTTCTCAGACTCCTGTCCTAACACTCCTGGCCCAGAGGCCCTCACTTTTGGCAATTTCGGAACCACAATGCAGCACTCTGCCTGCCCTCTAGAAAAAATATCTTCCCTAATGAGCTGCCCAGGCACCGCAAATGAGGATAAACCTACACGGCACTCGACTGTACCAAATTTTATAGTCTAACCTGGGCACTAATGCACTGTCTGACACAACCTGAGCCAGAACCTCCTGACCAAAACCCAGGCAGCTGACCGCTCACTGAGCTTATCAGACCCGCCATGGCCTTAGGTCGTCATCTCTTCCCAACTGCTGCTTTTCAGGCTTCAGGACCTAGACGTTATCTCCAACCACTGCCCAGGGTTGAAAATGATGCAGAAATCAGAACACCTTCCCCATGGCAAGAGACCTTGTGATTGGCATGTTGTCCAAATTCCAGTGTAGTTGAAACCAGTGTGGCCCATGAGCCGCGCCCATGCTCGCGGGCCACATTGGTCACAAACACACATTGTGACCCTCAGCCTGTGCCCAGTTATCAAGTAAGGCCTCAGTTGCTGGATGAAGAGACAGCATATTGGGCCTGCCATGCCCGTAGGCCCCAATTTTTAACCATAGTTTGGTTTGTCCCTTCACTCTTCCCCAGGCCTCCTCTTTGGAATTCCTCTTTGGTTCGGACAGCTGAGGTAATAAACCTGAAAGGAGACCTCCCTTCCCACAGATTGACGAAAAAAATTGGGACTGGGCCAAATCCACAGAGGAAGATTCGTCCATGGCCCATGAGGCCTACCAACATTCCACGGCCATCGTTGATACAAAATCCAGAGACAAACGCCTGAGCAATTCCTCAGAATCGCTCTTTCTTCATCAACTGAAGAGTTCTTCTCATGGTTTGTAGATTGGGCCTGCCAAACCTACGTCCCCAAACCTAAGCTGAGTTTGTGTTTTCAGAATTCTGTCCTCAAAGTCCTGGGCCACACACCCTCCAGGCTGGGGCCCCTGGAGCCACACATTAGGACTGTGCCTACCCAATCCATGGGAATTCTGTCCATTCCATTGTCCAAAATCATACGAATTAGGAGAACTCTCCAAAGTCCCCGAGGCCATCCCAATACTGTAGGTCTCCGGGGACAAACAAGGGCGGTCTGACACCAGGTGAGCATCTACCTCCACTCATTCCATAGATGGATATCCCCAGAGAAGAAGATTGAACCAGACAGGCCGTAGGCCATAATCGGATCCATTGCTTTCGTTTACAGGCATGTCTCCTCAAAAGCCTGAATTCCAATACCATCATAAGGGGTTTCCTGAGGCACCCATCAGAACAAATCTCGTCTCCAAATTGAAACTTGTGCATGGGAGCTATGTCAAAAGCTTAGGAGAATACTTCAGGGTCCTGGTGCCACCTCCCCATTCCAAGGCCCTCATGGACACAAACATATTAGCCCCATCCTCAGGAAAGTCCATTTCAACACAGCCACCAAGGTTTCTCCCGCAGAGCCATCCGATCTCAACTCTCTTGTTGCTAGGAGACAATTGGAATGCGAGGCGGGCTTCCCTGGCATCCATCCTCCAAAGTTGCTCTGGCGTCATTCCATATGGGATGTCCTGGAGCTGCCCAACAGGTCTCTATTATCCCGCAGAAGGAATCCTTGAAGGGGGCATCAAACAACCCCAACGTTGGAAAACCTGCATGGCCTTGAGATTCCGCTCTGTTCATGAAGGGGCAGTCTTGCACAGAAACTCCAATCTGATCCAACGTCTGATCCTTGCCGTGACTTCAGATGCATGAGATATTGGTTCAGATCTGCAGGGGGGTAACTGCCATGCCCTCGGCCTGAAGCCCAAGTGTAGCTTGTGTTCTCAAACTTCTGTCCTCACACTCCTGGCCCAGAAGCCCACAAGTTTGGCAATTCCGGACCCACAATGCAGCACTCTGCCTGCCCTCTAAAAAAATATCTGGCCTAATGAACAGCCCAGGCACCTCAAATGAGGATGAACCTACACGGCACTCGACTGTACCCAAAATATATAGTCTAACCTGAGCACTAATGCACTGTGTGACACAAATGAGCCCGAACCTCCTGACAGGCGGCTGACCGCACAGTGAGCACTTCAGACCCGCCATGGCCTTTGGTCGTCATCTCTTCCCAAGTGCGGTTTTCATGCTTCGGAACCTAGACCTTATTTCCAACCACTGCCCAGGTTTGAAAATGATGCAGAAATCAGAAATCCTTACCCATGGCAAGAGAGCTTGTGATTGGTATGTTGTCCAAAGTCCAGTGCAGTTGAAATCAGTGTGGCCCATGAGGCCCCGCCCATACTCCCGGGACACATTGGTCACAAACACACATTGTGACCCTCAGCCTGAGACCAGTCTTCAAGTAAGGTCTCTCAGTGGCTGATGAAGAGACAGCATATTGGGCCTTGCATGCCCCTAGGCCCAAATTTTTAACCATATTTGGGTTGTCCCTTCTCACTTCCCTAGGGCTCTGCTTGGAATTCCTCTTTCTTTGGGACACCTAAGGTAAAAAACCTGAAAGGGGACCTCCATCCCACAGCTTGACGAAAAACAATTGGGACCGGGCCAAATCCACAGAGAGGAATATTCGTCCATGTCCCATGATGCCTCCCCATATACCACGGATATCGTTGATACAAAATCCAGAGACAAAAGCCTGAGCAAGCGCCTCAGACTCGCTCTTTCTTCATATCCTGAAGAGTTCTTCTCATGGTTTGTAGATTGGTCCTGCCATACCTACGTACCCAAACCTAAGCTGAGTTTGTGTTTTCAGACGTCTGTCCTCAAAGTCCTGGGCCACACACCCTCCAGGCTGGGGCCCCTGGAGCCACACATTAGGACTGTGCCTACCAATCCATGAGAATTCTGCCCATTCCATTGTCCAAAATCGTACAAATTAGGAGAAACCTCCAAAGTCCCTGAGGCCATCCCAATTGTGTAGGTCGCCCGGAACAAAGATGGGCTGTCTGACACCAGCTGATAATCTACCACCACTCAGACTATACATGGATGTCCCCAGAGGAGAAGATTGAACCACACAGGACCCTAGGCTATAATAGGATCCAATGCCTTGGTTTACAGGCATGTCTCCTCAAAAGCCTGATTCCAATATGAGCATAGGGGTTTTGCTGAGGCACCTAG
Source organism: Mustela nivalis (assembly GCF_964662115.1). Taxonomy (NCBI): domain Eukaryota; kingdom Metazoa; phylum Chordata; class Mammalia; order Carnivora; family Mustelidae; genus Mustela; species Mustela nivalis. The sequence goes on from NW_028135629.1 coordinate 216,977, forward strand.
CAGAACTCATCTCGTCTCCACAAGGAAACCTGTGCATGGGAGCCATCCAAAGCATAGGAGAGTACTCAGGGTCCCGGGGTCACCGCCCCATTCCAAGGCCCTCATGGACACAAAAACACATTAGGAACCATCCTCAGGAAAGTCCAATTCAACTCAGCCACCTCGGTTGCTCCCACAGAGCCATCAGCTCTAAACTGTCTTGTTGCCAGGAGACAATTGGAATGCGAGGCGGGCTTCCCAGGCATCCATCCTCGAACGGTGCTCTGGAGTCATTCCATATGGGATGTCCTGGAGCTGTCCAACAGGTCTCAATTGTCCCGCAGAAGGAATCCTTGAAGGGGGAATCCCACAACTCCCAACGTGGGAAAACTTCAGTGGCCTCAGATTCCGCTCCCTTCATGAAGCGGCCGTCATGCACGGAAACTCCGACCTGAGCCAACGTCTGACCTCGCCCTGACTTCAGATGCATGAGTATTGGTTCAGATCTGCAGGGAGTACCTGCCGTGCCCTCGGCCTGAAACCCAAGTCTAGCTTGTCTTCTCAGACTTCCGTCCTCACACTCCTGCCCCCGAAGCCCTCAAGTTTGGCAATAACGGACCCACAATGCAGCACTCTGCCTGCCCTCTACAAAAAAATTATTGCCTCATGAGCTGCCCAGGCACCTTCAATGAGGATAAACCTCCACAGCACTCGACTTCACCCAAATTATATAGTCTAACCTGGGCACTAATGCACTGTCGGACACAACCTGAGCCCGGACCTCCTGACCAACACCCGGAAAGCAGACCGCACACTGAGCACATAAGACCCGCCATGGCCTTAGGTCATCATCTCTTCCCTACCTCCGTTTTCAGGCCTCAGAACCGAGACATTATCTCCAATCACTGCCCAGGGGTGAGTTTGATGCAGAAATCAGAACACCTTCTTACCCATGGTAAGAAACGTTGTGGTTGGCATGTCGTCCAACGTTCAGTGTAGGAGAAACCAGCATTCACCCTGAGGCCCCGCCCATTCTTGAGTGCGACAAGGGCATATACATGCATTGTGACCCTCAGCATGAGTCCAGTCCTCTAGTAAGTCGTCTCTGTTACTGGACCTTTAGATGTGATAATGGGCTTGATATGTCCCTAAGCCCCAATTTTTAACTAGATTTCTGATTGTCCAGTCACCCCCCCCCCAGGGCTTTACTCTGGAATCCCTCATTCGGTGGGACACCTGAGGTTAAAAAGAAAACAACATCAAAAAAAAAAAAACAACAAAAAAAGAATTCTTCCATCCCACAGAGTGACCCCAAACGCTTTGGACTGGACCAAACCACCAGGAAGTACGACTCGTCCACTTCCCATGAAGTCATCCAGAAATTTCACGACCATGAGTGACACGATATCCAGAGACAAAAACTTGAGCAAGAGCCTCACACTCACCTTTTTCTCAAATCCCGAAATGTTCTCCTCATGTTCTGTAGATAAGTCCTGCCATACCTATGACCTGAAACATAAGCCAAGTTTGTGTTTTCAGACAACGATCCAAAAAGCCCTGGCCTACACAACCTACAGGCTCAGGCCCCTGGAGCCAAACCTGAGGACTGTACTTGCCCTCTCCAATGGAATTGTCTGTGCCTATTCCAATAGCCACATCCCTTCTAATAGGATAAACCTCCACAGTCCCTGATCCATCTCATTAGTGGTGGCTTTCCAGGTAAAACAGGGGCAATCTGAGCCCATCTGAGCACCTACCTGTACTCAGACCCATAGACAGATGTCCCCAGAGGTAAAAAGGAAAGAACAGGCCCCTAGGCACTAATCATATCCATTGCTTTTGTTTCCAGGCATCTCTCCTCAGAGGCCTGGATTTCAAAACAAGCATATGGCTGTTTCTTGACTCACCCATCAGAAAACATCTCATCTACACATGGGAAACTTGCACGTTGGAGCTGTGTCAAAGCCTCTGTTTAGGAGAACCCTTCAGGGCCCCAGTGCCACCGCTTCATTCCAAGGTCTCCATAGACACAAAAGCACATTAGGACCCATCCATAGGAGAGTCCATTTCAACTCAGCCTCCTCGGTTGATCCCCCAGATCCAGCAGATCTAACCTGTCTTGTTTCTAGGAAACAATTGGAATGCGAGGTGGGCTACCCAGCCATGCATCCTTAGAACAATGCTCAGAATCATTGGCCTGGAGCCAAACAACAGGTCTCAATTGTCCTGCAGAAGACACTTTGCAGTTTGGAGCTTCTCACAAATCCCATCGTGGGAAAACCCCCATGGCCTCGTGATGCCGCCCCTTCGTGAAGGGGCCATCAGGGACAGAAACACCAACTTGAGCGATCGTCTGATCCTCGCCCTGACTTCAGATGCACGAGATCTCGATTCAGGTCTGTAGATTGTGCCATCGATGATACAAAATCCAGAGACAAAAACCTGAGCAAGCGCCTCCGACTCGCACTTTCTTCATATCCTGAAGAGTTCTTCTCATGGTTTGTAGATCGGGCCTGCCATACCTACGTCCCCAAACCTAAGCTGAGTTTGTGTTTTCAGACTTCTGTGCTCAAAGTCCAGAGCCACACAACCTCCAGGCTGGGGCCCCTGGAGCCACACATTAGGACTGTGCCTACCAATCCATGGGAATTCTGCCCATTCCATTGTCCAAAATCGTACAAATTAGGAGAAACCTCCAAAGTCCCTGAGGCGATCCCAATCGTGTAGGTCGCCCGGAACAAACAAGGGCTGTCTGACACCAGCTGATAATCTACCACCACTCAGACTATACATGGATGTCCCCAGAGGAGAAGATTGAACCACACAGGACCCTAGGCCATAATAGGATCCAATGCCTTGGTTTACAGGCATGTCTCCTCAAAAGCCTGATTCCAATACGAGCATAGGGGTTTTGCTGAGGCACCTAGCAGAACTCATCTCGTCTCCACAAGGAAACCTGCGCATGGGAGCCATCCAAAGCATAGGAGAGTACTCAGGGTCCCGGGGCCACCGCCCCCATTCCAAGGCCCTCATGGACACAAAAACACATTAGGAACCATCCTCAGGAAAGTCCATTTCAACTCAGCCACCCCGGTTGCTCCCGCAGAGCCATCAGATCTAAACTGTCTTGTTGCTAGGAGACAATTGGAATGCGAGGCGGGCTTCCCAGGCATCCATCCTCGAACGGTACTCTGGAGTCATTCCATATGGGATGTCCTGGAGCTGTCCAACAGGTCTCAATTGTCCCGCAGAAGGAATCCTTGAAGGGGGCATCCCACAACTCCCAACGTGGGAAAACTTCAGTGGCCTAGAGATTCCGCTCCCTTAATGAAGCGGCCGTCATGCACGGAAACTCCGACCAGAGCCAACGTCTGATCCTCGCCCTGACTTCAGATGCATGAGTATTGGTTCAGATCTGCAGGGGGTACCTGCCGTGCCCTCGGCCTGAAACCCAAGTCTAGCTTGTCTTCTCAGACTTCCGTCCTCACACTCCTGTCCCCGAAGCCCTCAAGTTTGGCAATTCCGGACCCAAAATGCAGCACTCTGCCTGCCCTCTAGAAAAAATTATTGCCTCATGAGCTGCCCAGGCACCTTCAATGAGGATAAATCTCCACAGCACTCGAATTCACCCAAATTATATAGTCTAACCTGGGCACTAATGCACTGTCGGACACAACCTTAGCCCGGATCTCCTGAACAACACCTGGAAAGCAGACCGCACACTGAGCACATAAGACCCGCTATGGCCTTAGGTCATCATCTCTTCCCTACCTCAGGTTTCAGGCCTCAGAACCGAGACATTATCTCCAATCACTGCCCAGGGGTGAGTGTGATGCAGAAATCAGAACACCTCCTTACCCATGGTAAGAAACCTTGTGGTTGGCACGTCGTCCAACGTTCAGTGTAGGAGAAACCAGCATTCACCCTGAGGCCCCGCCCATTCTTGAGTGCGACAAGGGCATAAACACGCATTGTGACCCTCAGCATGAGTCCTGTCCTCTAGTAAGTCCTCTCAGTGACTGGACCATTACATGTGATAATGGACTTGATATGTCCCTAAGCCCCAATTTTTAACCAGATTTCTGATTGTCCAGTCACCCCCCCGCCCAGGGCTCTACTCTGGAATCCCTCATTCGGTGGGACACCTAAGGTTAAAAAGAAAACAACCTCAAAAAAAAAAAAAAACAAAAAAAACGGAATTCTTCCATCCCACAGAGTGACCCCAAATGCTTTGGACTGGGTCAAACCACCAGGAAGTACTACTCGTCCATTTCCCATGAAGTCATCCAGAAATTTCACGACCATGAGTGACACGATATCCAGAGACAAAAACTTGAGCAAGAGCCTCACACTCGCCCTTTTCACAAATCCCGAAATGTTCTCCTCATGGTCTGTAGATAAGTCCTGCCATACCTATGACCTGAAACATAAGCCAAGTTTGTGTTTTCAGACAACTGTCCAAACAGCCCTGGCCTACACAACCTACAGACTCAGGCCCCTGGAGCCAAACCTGAGGACTGTACTTGCCCTCTCCAAGGGAATTGTGTGTGCCTATTCCAATGGCCACATCCCTTCTAATAGGATAAACCTCCACAGTCCCTGATCCCTCTCATTATTGGTGGCTTCCCAGGTAAAACAGGGGCAATCTGAGCCCATCTGAGCACCTACCTGTACTCAGACCCATAGACAGATGTCCCCAGAGGTAAAAAGGAAAGAACAGGCCCCTAGGCACTAATCATATCCATTGCTTTTGTTTCCAGGCATCTCTCCTCAGAGGCCTGGATTTCAATACCAGCATATGGCTGTTTCTTGACTCACCCATCAGAAAACATCTCATCTACACATGGGAAACTTGCACGTTGGAGCTGTGTCAAAGCCTCTGTTTAGGAGAATCCTTCTGGGCCCCAGTGCCACCTCTTCATTCCAAGGTCTCCATAGACACAAAAGCACATTAGGACCCATCCATAGGAGAGTCCATTTCAACTCAGCCTCCTCGGTTGCTCCCTCAGATCCAGCAGATCTAACCTGTCTTGTTTCTAGGAGACCATTGGAATGCGAGGTGGGCTACCCAGCCATGCATCCTTAGAACCCTGCTCAGAATTATTGGCCTGGAGCCAAACAACAGGTCTCAATTGTCCTGCAGAAGACACTTTGCAGTTTGGAGCTTCTCACAAATCTCATCGTGGGAAAACTCCCATGGCCTCGTGATGCCGCCCCTTCGTGAAGGGGCCATCAGGGACAGAAACACCAACTTGAGCGATCGTCTGATCGTCGCCCTGACTTCAGATGCACGAGATCTCGATTCAGGTCTGTAGATTGTGCCATCGCTGATACAAAATCCAGAGACAAAAACCTGAGCAAGCGCCTCAGACTCGCACTTTCTTCATATCCTGAAGAGTTCTTCTCATGGTTTGTAGATCGGATCTGCCATACCAACGTCCCCAAACATAAGCTGAGTTTGTGTTTTCAGACTTCTGTCCTCAAAGTCCAGGGCCACACACCCTCCAGGCTGGGGCCCCTGGAGCCACACATTAGGACTGTGCCTACCAATCCATGGGAATTCTGCCCATTCCATTGTCCAAAATCGTACAAATTAGGAGAAACCTCCAAAGTCCCTGAGGCCATCCCAATCGCATAGGTTTCCCGGAACAAACAAGGGCTGTCTGACACCAGCTGATAATCTACCTCCACTCATACCATAAATGGATGTCCCCAGAGGAGAAGATTGAATCAGACAGGACCCTAGGCCATAATAGGATCCATTGCCTTGGTTTACAGGCATGTCTCCTCAAAAGCCTGATTCCAATACGAGCATAGGGGTTTTGCTGAGGCACCCTTCAGAACTCATCTCGTCTCCACAAGGAAACCTGTGCATGGGAACCATGTCCAAAGCATAGGAGAGTACTTCAGGGTCCCGGTGCCACCGCCCCATTCCATGGCCCTCATGGACACAAAAACACATTAGGACCCATCCTCAGGGGAGTCCATTTCAACTCAGCCACCCCGGTCGCTCCCGCAGAGCCATCAGATCTAAACTGTCTTGTTGCTAGGAGACAATTGGAATGCGAGGCGGGCTTCCCAAGCATCCATCCTCGAACGGTGCGCTGGAGTCATTCCATATGGGATGTCCTGGAGCTGTCCAACAGGTCTCAATTGTCCCGCAGAAGGAATCCTTGAAGGGGGCATCCCACAACTCCCAACGTGGGAAAACTTCAGTGGCCTCGAGATTCCGCTCCCTTCATGAAGCGGCCGTCATGCACGGAAACTCCGACCTGAGCCAACGTCTGATCCTCGCCCTGACTTCAGATGCATGAGTATTGGTTCAGATCTGGAAGGGGTACCTGCCGTGCCCTCGGCCTGAAACCCAAGTCTAGCTTGTCTTCTAAGACTTCCGTCCTCACACTCCTGCCCCCGAAGCCCTCAAGTTTGGCAATTCCAGACCCAAAATGCAGCACTCTGCCTGCCCTCTAGAAAAAAATTATTGCCTCATGAGCTGCCCATGCACCTTCAATGAGGAAAACCTCCACAGCACTCGATTTACCCAAATTATATAGTCTAACCTGGGCACTAATGCACTGTCGGACACAACCTGAGCCCGGACCTCCTTACCAACACCCGGAAAGCAGACCGCACACTGAGCACATAAGACCCGCCATGGCCTTAGGTCATCATCTCTTCCCTACCTCAGTTTTCAGGCCTCAGAACCGAGACATTATCTCCAATCACTGCCCAGGGGTGAGTGTGATGCAGAAATCAGAACACCTCCTTACCCATGGTAAGAAACCTTGTGGTTGGCACGTCGTCCAATGTTCAGTGTAGGAGAAACCAGCATTCACCCTGAGGCCCCGCCCATTCTTGAGTGCGACAAGGGCATAAACACGCATTGTGATCCTCAGCATGAGTCCTGTCCTCTAGTAAGTCCTCTCAGTGACTGGACCATTAGATGTCATAATGGGCTTGATATGTTCCTAGGCCCCAATTTTTAACCAGATTTCTGATTGTCCAGTCACCCCCACCCCAGCGATCTACTCTGGAGTCCCTCATTTGGTGCGACACCTGAGGTTAAAAAGAAAACAACATCAAAAAAAAAAAAAAACGGACTTCTTCCATCCCGCAGTGTGACCCCAAACCCTTTGTCGGACCAAACCACCAGGGAGTAAGACTCGTCCATTTCCCATGAAGTCACCCAGAAATTTCACGACCATGAGTGACACGATATCCAGAGACAAAAACTTGAGCAAGAGCCTCACACTCGCCCTTTTCTCAAATCCCAAAAAGTTTTCCTCATGGTCTGTAGATAAGTCCTGCCATCCCTATGACCTGAAACATAAGCCAAGTTTGTGTTTTCAGACAACTGTCCAAACAGTCCTGGCCTACTCAACCTACAGGCTCAGGCCCCTGGAGCCAAACCTGAGGACTGTACTTGCCCTCTCCAAGGGAATTGTGTGTGCCCATTCCAATGGCTACATCCCTTCTAATAGGATAAACCTCCAAATCCCTGATCCATCTCATTAGTGGTGGCTTTCCAGGTAAAACAGGGGCAATCTGAGCCCATCTGAGCACCTACCTGTACTCAGACCCATAGACAGATGTCCCCAGAGGTTAAAAGGAAAGAACAGGCCCCTAGGCACTAATCATATCCATTGCTTTTGTCTCCAGGCATCTCTCCTCAGAGGCCTGGATTTCAAAACCATCATATGGCTGTTTCTTGACTCACCCATCAGAAAATATCTCATCTACACATGGGAAACTTGCACGTTGGAGCTTTTTTAAAGTCTCTGTTTAGGAGAACCCTTCAGAGCCCCAGTGCCACCGCTTCATTCCAAGGTCTCCAAAGACACAAAAGCACAATAGGACCCATCTACAGGAGAGTCCTTTTCAACTCAGCTTCCACGGTTTCTCCCCTAGATCCAGCAGAACTAACCTGTCTAGTTGCTAGGAGACAATTGGAATGCGAGGTGGGCTACCCAGCCATCCATCCTTAGAACCCTGCTCAGAATCATTAGTCTGGAGCCAACAACAGGTCTCAATTGTCCTGCAGAAGACACTTTGCAGTTTGGACCTTCTCACAATTCCCATTGTGGGAAAACCGCCATGGCCTCGTGATCCCCCCCTTCATGAGGGGCCTATCAGGGTCAGAAACTCCAACCTGAGCGATCGTCTCATCCTCGCCATGACTTCAGATGCACGAAATCTCTATTCAGTTCTGTAGATTGTGCCTGCCATGTCCTCACCCAGAAACCTAAGCCTAGCTTGTGTTCTCAGACTTCTTTCCTCAGACTACTGACCCAGAAGCCCTCCAATTTGGCAATCCAGAACTACAAAGCAGCACTCTGCCTGCCCTCCAGAAGAAACACATTGCCCTCTGGGGCTACCAAGTAACCCCATTGAGGATCAACCTGCACCTACCTTGGCTGTACCCCAAATACATAGGCTGACCAGGGCACTAATGCCCTTTCTGACACAGCCTGAGCCTAGAACGCCTGGCCCCACCAAGACAGCTGGCCGCACACTGAGCACATCGAGCCGCCATGGCCTTAGAACGTCATCTCTTTCCACCTCGGTTTTCAGGCTTCAGAACCTAGACCTTATCTCTATTCACTGCCTAGGTCTGAACGTAATGCAGAAATCAGAAATCCTTCCCCAGGGCAAGAAACCTTGTGGTTGGCATGTTGTGCAACGTTCAGTGTAGTTGAAACCAGTGTGGCCCATGAGGCCCCGCGCATGCTTGCTTTCCAAGCCCCCATACACCCAATCCTCACCAGTGTTTGAGTTTAACGGTCACCCCGCCCGTACCTGGGGCTCTCCTCTGGAATCCCTTTCTTGAGGAGACACATGAGCCAGAAAACCCAACTCCACCCTTCCCACAAAATGACCCCAAACTCTTGGGAGCTGGGACAAATACCCAGAGAGGGATACTCGTCCATAGTCCCTGAGGCAACCCCTTCTATCCACGGCTATCCCGGACACAACATCCAGAGACAAAAGCCTGAAGGAACGCCTCCCACTCGCCCTTGTTTCAGAGGCCCAGGCGCTCCCTCTCGGGCTGTACATCCGGCCTGCCATACGCTAGGCGCCACGCATAAGCTGAGTTTGTGTTTTCAGACTTCTGTGCCCACAGCCTGGACCCACACAACCTCCAGGCTAGGGCCTCTGGAGCCACAGCGAAAGATTGTGCCTGCCTACTCCAAGGAAATTGTGCCCAATCCATTGACCACAACCCTACAGGTTAGGGAAAAGCTCCAAGGCCCCTGAGGTCATCAATAGTGTAGGCCACCCTGGACTAAGAGGGGCTCTCTGACACCAGCGGAGCATCTATATCCACTTAGACTCTCAGACAGTGTCCCCAGAGACAGAAGGTTGAAATGGACAGGCCTCCAGGCCACCGCTTCATGAAGGTGCCATCATAGACACATACGCCAGCCTCAGCCAACATCTGATCCTCAGCCTGACTTCAGATGCAGGAGATTTTGATTCAGCCTCTGCAGAGTGGGCCTGCTCTGCCCTTGGCTCCAATCCTCACCCTAGCTTGTGTTTTCAGACTTCCGTCCTCACACTCCTGGCCCACAAACCCTCCCTACTGGGAATTCTGGGGCCACAATGAAGCACTCTGCCTGCCACCCAGGAGAAAAACATTGTCTATGGTGCTGCCCAGAAACCCCAAATGAAGATCAAACTGTTTGGCCCTCGGCAACACCCCAATTGCATAGGCTACCTTAAACACTAATGCTCTTTCGAAAATAGCCTGAGCCCAGACCTTCCAACAGACACCGAAACAGCTGGCTGCACACCAAGCACATTGGACCCGCCACTGCCTTAGTCCACCATCCATTCCCAACCTGGGTTTTCAGTCTTCGGATCCTAGACTTATCTCCAATCCCTGCACAGGGGGGAACCTGATGCACAAGTCAGAACCCCTCCTTCCCCATGGCAAGAAACCTTGCTGCTGGCAGTGAGTCCAACCTTCAGTGTAGAAGAAAACGGCATGGCCCATGAGGCCACGACCATGCGTGAGCGCCGCCTTGGGCACCAACACACATTGTAACCCTCAGCGTGAGTTCCTTATTCAAGTAACGCCTCTCAGTGACTGGACCAAGAGCCCGCATATGTGGCTTGCCATGCCCATAGGCACCCAGGACTAACTAGATGGTGTGTATTCCAGTTGAGGGATCCCATTGCTTTGCTCTAGAGTCCCTCTCTTGGGGGGCCCCTTGTGGCAGAAAACAGTACTCTTCCCTTCCCACAGAATGAACCAAAACACTTGGGAGCTTGGACAATCCCCCGAGAGGAAGGGTCTTCCTCAGCCCCTGAAGCAACCCCTACCCTGAACGGCCACTGTGAACGCAACACCCAGAGACAAAAGCCTGAGCAACTGCCTCCCACTTGCCCTCCTTTGATATCCAGAGGATCTCCCCTCACGGAGTGGTGATCAGGCCTGCCATTAACTTGGCCCCTACCTGAGCCAAGTTTGCTTTTTCAGACATCTGTCCCCACAGCCCTGGCAAACACAGCCTCTAGGCTGGGTCCTCTGGAGCATTACCACAGGACCGTGCCTGCTCTCTCCTGGGAAACTGTGTCCATTCCTTTGGCGTCACACCTCCAGTATATGATTAACCTCAAGGCCCCCGAGGACATCCCACTACTGGGAGCCTCCCTGGACACACAGAGGCATTCTGACACAAGCTGAGCAGCTACCTCCACGAAGGCATGCATACAGATGTCAACAGAGATAGAAGGTTGAGCCGGACAGGCCCTTAGGCCCTAATCTCAACTCTTGCTTTGGTGTCCAGGTGTCACTCCTCAGAGGCTTTGGTTCGAAGAACAGGATATGGGGCTTTCCTGAGGCACTGAACAGAACTTCTCTCGTCTCCACATGGGAAGCTTCCTTGTTGGAGCCGTGTCAAACACCTCAGGTTGGAGAATCCTGCAGAGTCCCTGAGCCACTTCCACATTCCAAGGTCTCCCAGGCCACCAAGCCACAGTAGGACTCATCTTCAGGAGAGTCCATTTCAACTCTCCCCTCTGGGTAGCTCACCCAGGAGCCCACAGATTGAGCCAACCATGTCCTGACTAAACAGTGGGAATATGAGGTGGCGTTCCCAGGCATCCATGCTTAGACACCTGCTCTCGAGTCTTTCCGTATGGGGCCTCCTGGAACCATCCAAGAGGACTCGACAGTCGTGCAGAAGGAAACCTTGAGGTTTGGAGTAGTTCACAAATCCCATCGTAGGCAAACATCCCTGGCCTCATGAAAAACCCACACCCTTCAGGAAGAGGCCATGCTGGACAAAAACTCTAGCCTGAGGCACGTCTCATATTTGACATGACCTCAAAGCAGGAGATATCGATTCAGCCTCTGCAGTGTGGGCCTGCCATGCCCTCGGTCCCAAACCTCACGCTAGCTTGTGTTTTCAGACTTGCTTCCTCACACTCCTGGCAAACAAGCCCTCCGGACTATGTACTCCAGAACCACAACCCAGCCCAGTGTCTGCCCAATGGAAGAAAAACGTTTCCCTGTTGGGTTCTCCAGAAAACCCAGATGAGGATCAACCTGCTCGGGCCTCGACCGTCCCCGAAATGGATAGGCTGCTCTGGGCACTCATGCTCTGTCTGACACAGCCTGAAGCCAGATGTCCAGACAGACAAGGAGACAGCTGGCCGCATACCCAGCACTTCGGACACGCCATGGTCTTATGCCTTCATTTCTTCCTAACCTTAGTTTTCAGATATCTGAACCTAGACATTATATCAACTCTCCACACAATTGGGTATCGCAGGCACAAAACAGAACTCCTCCTTCCCCATGATTGTAAAGCTTGCTCTTGGCATGGAATCACAACTTCAGGGTGGGAGAAACCTTTATGGCCCCTGATGCCACGCCCCAACTTGAGTGCTGCTTGGGCACAAATTCACACTGTGACCCTCAGCATGAGCCCCATGTCAAAGAAAGGCCTGTCAGGGCCTGGACCAAGAGCCCACATATGGGGCTTGCAAAGGCCATATGCTCCCAATCCTCACCAGTGTTTGAGTTTACCAGTCGCCCAGCCCATACCAGGGGCTCTGCTCTGGAATCCCTTTCTTGGAGAGACACATGAGCCAGAAAACACGACTCCACCCTTACCACAAAATGACCCCAAACTCTTGGGAGCTGGGACAAATCCCCAAAGAGAGATACTCGTGCACAGTCCCTGAGGCCATCCCTCCTATCCACGGCTATCCCGGACACAACATCCAGAGACAAAGGCCTGAAGGAACGCCTCCCACTCGCCCTTGTTTCAGAGGCCCAGGAGCTCCCTCTCGGGCTGTACATGCGGCCTGCCATACGCTAGGCGCCACGCATAAGCTGAGTTTGTGTTTTCAGACTTCTGTGCCCACAGCCTGGATCCACACACCTCCAGGCTAGGGCCTCTGGAGCCACAGCGAAAGATTGTGCCTGCCCTCTCCAAGGAAATTGTGCCCAATCCATTGACCACAACCCTACAGGTTAGGGAAAAGCTCCAAGGCCCCTGAGGTCATCAATAGTGTAGGCCACCCTGGACTAAGAGGGGCTCTCTGACACCAGCGGAGCATCTATATCCACTTAGACTCTCAGACAGTGTCCCCAGAGACAGAAGGTTGAAATGGACAGGCCCCCAGGCCCTAATCTGAACCTTAGATTTGGTTTCCATGTGTCCGTCCTCAGAGGACTGTTTTCGTAGACCAGCAGACGGGGCTTTTCTGAGGCACCAAAGAAACCTCTCTCGTCTCCACATGGGGAGCTTTCTTACTGGGGACGTATCAAACCCTTCAGGTAGGAGAGTTCCGCAGGGCCACTGAACAACCTGCACATTCCAAGGTCTCCATGGACACAAACGCAAATTACGACGCATCCTCAGGAGAGGCCATTTCAACGTAGCCCCCTGGGTAGCGTGCCCCAGAGGCAGCAGATCAAACATATCTTGTGGCTAATGGCCAATGGGAATGCGAGGCATGCTGTTCAGGGATCCATCCTTCGAACCCTGCTCTCCACTACTTCCGTATCCTATGTCCTGGAGC